>NW_025999961.1:487230-491999 GCF_001458135.2 Marmota marmota marmota | reverse complement strand
ATATGTAAATTCAAGTTTTGCCTTTTGTAACTTTCTGGAATTAATTAATTCCAGAAGGTTACAAAAGGAAAAACTTGAATTTGCCATACACTGAGCACTATGCTGGGATCCACATGAATGAAGTGATGTGAATACAAACCCTGCTGTTTTTCCAGCATTTATTGCTTAAACATTGTTTATTTATACTGAGTCTCATTCATGTATTATGTAGCTAGGCCCATAATGGTTGTATATCTGAACTAAACACAGACAGACATTTTTCTTTGCATTACTCTTTAAATAACAGTAGAACAACTATTTACATAGCATTTAAATTTGTAGTTATATATCATAATTAATCTAAATTTAAAGTATATAGGAGGATGGGCATAGGTTATATGCAACTACAACATCATTTTATTACTTGAGTAACCACAGATTTTGGTAGCGGTGGGAGGGTGAGGGTCTTTGAACCAATCTCCCTGGATCACCTAGGGAAAACTGTAAAACCCTGTCTTTTTTTTTTTTTTTGATTTGGATATTGACCTATTTTCTTGTGACACATGGAATAGTAGCAATAATTTTGCAATCTGAAAGCCAGCCCAAAGATCAAGCCAAGATAACAATCTGGTGAATCGATCCTAGAAGCACCATTCCTTTGGATTTCTTGTTATATGAGATGATAAACATTCTTATTGTTTAAATCATTTTCATTTGTTTTTTCCACTACTTGAATCTTAAGTGACAGAAAATGGTTTTGTGGTTTTTTTTTTCTTCCAGAAATCCTCAGAATATTAGATTAAGTTAAAATGAGGCAAATTATAGAATTACTGGTTGAAATTTTATAGGGCAAATGTGTCTGAATCAAAACATTTGAAGGTTTAGGGAAATGTTTCCCTATAGATCTGCATCATAGCATGGGGACCGTGTTAAGAACATGAGTATGGCCAGGATGGTATTTTGATGGGATGAACAAAAGCAGAAGGTCAATATTTGATGACACTATAAAATGTTGTCACATTGAGGTGAGAATGAGAGGAGGAAGATGTGCTCAGAAAGAAGATATTATAATTTAAGAGATGAAGCAATTCCTGCTGTTACCCTCAATGTGGGTGGGTGAAGAGGGATAATTGTTAATACTATTGTAGGCCAGAAAGTCAAAGAAGTGTCTAACCACCTCACAAGTCAAACCCATGGATATTGGAGATACTTGGAAACATGGTAGATCTTGATGTAGAGGTGGAATTTGATAACTATGGGGGCATACTCACACATAAGAGAACAACTAAATTGAAAAAGCCTTCATAGAGGAGGCATATTTGGCTCAGAACTCTTAATGGAGGAGGAATTCTCTATGTAGAAAAATGTTACAGTAAGTGTGTTTGGCAGAGGGAGTAGTGTGTGCAATGCTCATAGAGAGGAAAAAGTATTCAGGGGATGGTGAGTAGTTTCATTCAAATCACAGTGCCCTACAATTTTAAATGTATGAATTTTTTTCTACTCATTGTAATATTGTTGGACTTCAGTTGACTGAAACTATGGGATGTGAAACCACAGGTAAGAGTCGGGGTGTGCTGTTATCAATCTATCACCAGAATAATCTTTTCAAAGACCTGAGAGCCATCTCTTTGCAATGCACATATTCAGAGAAACAACTCTACCTTTCCTCCCAGCCCCATGAAGGACAATGGTCTAACTCTGGAAGATGCTGGCCTTAATTTGTCTTGTTTCTTCCTATCATAAAGATACAGAAATTTGTTTCTCTTTCAGATCCGTGCCAATTAACAAACCCAGATGGCATGGTCACATTAACCAACCTCTATTCCTGCTTTTGTAACTTTCCACTTCCCTGGCTCTGCTCAGGTGCCTGTCATTACCCTTGCTTTCCCCTCATCCTCCCTTTAATCTGTTCTCTAACCTATGCACAGACAGAAGATGACTAGACAGATATCCATACACAGGGGATTGAGACTTGACCCTGATTTCTCAGCCTGTACAAAAATCAACTCAAAATGGATTGAAGAAATAAATATAAGACCTGAAACAACAAAAATACTAGAAGAAACATGGAAGAAACACAAAAAGACCTTGGTACAGGCAATGATTATTTTAGCTAGGATTTCCAAAAGCACAGGAAACAAAAGCAAAAATTGACAAATGAGATTACATCAAATTCATTTCTGCCCAGCAAAGGAAACAATCAACAGAGTGAAGAGATAATCTTTTTTAAAAATTTTTAGTTGTAGATGAACACAATACCTATATTTTATTTATTTACTTTTATGTGGCGCTGAGGATTGAACCCAGTGATGATTCATACATGCTAGGCAAGCACTGTACCACTGAGACAAAACTCAAGCCCCAAAGAGATAATCTTCAGAATAAGAGAAATTATTTACCAGCTATTCATTTGACAGAAGATGAATTTCCAAAATATACAAAGAACTCAAAAATATAACAATACAAAACAAGTAAAACAAGGAAAAATTGGAAAGGTATCTGAACACATATTTCTCAAAAGAAGAGACAAAATAAATAAATGAAAAAAAACGTTCCATATCATTAGCCATCAGGGAAATGCAAATCAAAACTACAATGAGATACAAACTTACCCCAGCTAAAATGGCTGTTATCAAAAGAGCAAAAAATAACAAATGCTGGTAAATATGTGGGTGAAAAGGAACTCTTATACACTATTGATGAGAATGTGAATTAGTTCCATCACTATGGAAAACAGTATGGTAGTTCCTAGGTGAACTAAAATAGAGCTATTATATGACACAGCTATTCCACTTATGGGTATATATCTGACTGGAATTAAATCAGCATACATAAGAGAAACCTTCATGCTCATATTTAATGTGGCATTATTCACAATAGCCAATATATAAAACCAGCATAGGTGCCTATCAACTGATGAATGTGCACAGTGATGTATTCTTCAGCCAAAAAGAAGAACAAAATAATGTCATTTACAGGGAAATGAATGGACCTGGAATTGATTATGGTAAGTGAATTAAGCCAGATAGAAAGAAAAATACTGCATGTTCTCACTCAAATGTAGAAATTTAAAAAGTTGAACTGAAGGTAAGAGTGATTACTATACATTGGGAAGGGTGCTAAGGTGGAAGAAGGCTGATTAGACACAATTAATGTCTACTTTATGTAAGCATGGAAATACCATGCTGGATTCCATTAATAAATACAATTAATGTATGCTAATAAAAATTGAAATGAAATTAAAAAATGTTGAATGCACAATGGTTCTTTTCCCCTTTGGTAACAGTTCTGGATCAAAATCTACCCTCACACTGGGGAATGGTGGTAGATGCCTGTAATCCCAGAGGCTCTGGAGGCTGAGGCAGGTGGATGCCAAGTCCAAAGCCAGTCTCAGCATTTTAGCAAGACCTTAAGTAACTCAGTGAGACTTTGTTTCTAAATAAAATACAAAAATGGGCTGGAGATGTGGCTCAGTGGTTAAGAGCCCCTGGGATCAATCCCAGGTACAAACAAACAAACAACAACAAAACAAAACACCTTACTCTTGCTGCTTTAACTATTCTTACTTTCTCTTTGATAGTGGCAAATGACACATCCGTTTATATCCCAAAGTAAATCTAATGAGCAAGTCATTGTAGGAAGGAAACACAACAGGGGCAGAGAACTAGTAAGTGGGTAAACATAAGTTAACATACATGACTTTCTCATAAAAACAAGTACTAAGATTCTAGAAAAATGGTCTTCCTATTAAATAGGACTTTTTAAATAATTGTTTTATTTGCCCTAATTAGTTATACATGGCAATAGAATGCAATTTGACCCATCATACATAAATGAAGTATAATTTCTCTTCATTCTGGTTGTACATGATATAGAATTATACTCATCATGTAGTCATATAAGCACATAAATCATAGTGTCTGATTGATTAATTCTGCTATACTTCCTACCTTCATATACCCTCCCCTTCCTCACTCCCTTCTGTCTAATCCAAAGTACCTCTATTCTTCCCTAGACATGCACCCCCTTATTGTGAATTAGCATGTGCATAGCAGAGAAAATGTTCTGCCTTTGGTTCTTAGGGATTGACTTATTTCACTTAGCTTAATATTCTCCAGGTCCATCTATTTACCAGCAAATGCCATAATTTAATTCTTCTTTAAGGCTAAGTAATATACCTTTGTGTACATAAACCATATTTTCTTTATCCATTTATCTGTTGAAGGGCACTTATGTTGGTTCCTTACTTCTGCTTTTGTGTTTTGACACAGGAAATATTTATAGAAGACAAGACAATGTTGTTCTCTGGTTAATAAAGAGTCAACATAAAATTCCCTCAAGAAAACTAAAGGCCCACAAATTTAAAAATGTATAAAATTTAATGTTAGACATATGTTACTTACTTATTTTCATTCCTAACCAATAAGTAACATTCTTTAAATGGAACCAGTTAGTTGTACTGCCTTGCTATCATTAAACATGTGTATTTGATAGTGTAAAATTGGAAAAGTTATAAAAATCTCTGGCAAACTGTAAGACTAAAAAGCATCTAAGATGCCCAAACTTTACAATTCTGTTAAAAATCTTTCCTGAAGATTTTATTTCATTTTATTTTACAAAAATCAAGGAAAACAAGTATGACTGCCATGTGATGTCAGGTCTTTTATAGTCATGGCCTCCTCCTTCCCCTCCTCTTCCTTGTTATCGACGACCTCCTCCTCCTCCTCCTCCTCCTCCTCCTCCTGCTCTCCCTCCTCCTCCTCTCCCTCCTCCTCCTCTCCCTCCTCCTC
>NW_025999961.1:415077-486329 GCF_001458135.2 Marmota marmota marmota | reverse complement strand
TCCTCCTCCCTCCTCCTCTTATTTTCCTCTTCTTCTTTTTCTTCTTTGCTGGAAATGATAGCATGAACTATTTATGACAGTGTTGTATCTGGTGAAATTGTCCAACCTTTTAAATTTCAAGCTAACTATGCTCCAGTAGAGAGCACAAAATGTACTATTTGGATGCTATTCACTGTTCAGTCAGGAAACAGACTCAGAAAATTAAATTCCAGGCTAATATGTGTTCCCTTATGTTCTATGAGATTTGATTCAAAAGGAGAACAGTGCTGCTATATAGTGATGAAGTTGAAGTGGCAGAAAGCAATATATCTTACTTTACATTCAATGTGCTGAATATCTTCATTAATTAATTGGCAGGAGGCTATAAGTCATACTAGTAAGTGAGCAGTTCAATTGATTACAAGTAATTAATTTTAACTAGTTTGGTAGAAAAGAATCTAAATTACTTTGTTAACCCCATTAAAAGATCACTTATTACATGGAAGTTTATTTGTATGTTGCAGATAAAAGAATCAAAGGGAAAGGAAGGGTCAGAGAAAAAGAAAAATCAGGTCCTTGCCCTCCATGGATTTATTGAATAGTAAAAATTTCCAGGAGTTGATATTAAACACTTATGTGCTTGATGTTGATCATGACATGCTTGTTTTCACAAAAATATCACCTCAAGTGAAGAATACGAAAAGGAAGAGGATGAATCTCGCCCTTTAGGAATAAGGAATTGATTTCAGAATTATTTAGACAAATTGGACACTTGTGCCAGTTTGGACATTGCCAAAAGAACTTTTAAAGAGAAGCAGATTTAGGAAAATAAATGGTCCTTATAGTGCATCAGGACAGATTGCTTTACATAAATTTGACTGAAATTTACACTGTTAAGGCAAATCAAAAAATAAGAGAGAGCCAAGTGATTGAAATAATTGGGCCAGATTCGAAATAAAACTCACAATAATACCAGTGTTAAACAAATCATAGTTAATATCACAGTTAAAATCACAGTCGATCTCAGGATAATAATTGTTTGTGATGACTTATGTCATTTGAGAGGAATGTAAGTGACTTTAGTGGGGATAAGGGAGGTGATATTTCTTTAAATCATCAACTGAAAGGGTTTTGGCTTCAACAAAAGAAAGTCAAGCAGTCTTATTCTGGCATATTTTTGCTGGGGGGAAGCTATTTTAAAACTTTCCTTTGTCCTGTTCTATCTGCAGGTGAGGAGAGAAACCTGACTTCTCCCTCCTTCTTTATAAAATCTATAGAGGGCAGTAAATAATCTCAGAGTCAATCAGTACCACAATAAAAATAAATAAATAATACAAAGGAACAAAACAAAAAAAAAAAACCCAAAAACCTCAGAGTCCTGAAATTTGGGGAGTGCATGTGAAATTTTGCCCAGGCTGTCTGCTGTGATGTCTGTCACTCCAAGTTCCCTGGCCAGTTGAAATGATGCTTTTTCTTATCACTTGCTCAAGACAAACACGGTATAAAGTCACATCAGTCAAAGAAAACTATTTAAAAAATAGATAAAAATCTAATTTAGATGGAGAAATCATAGACTGGAAGATCCTACATCCTAGTGGGACACTTCTACCTTAAGGGAAACATTCACAGTCCTTTCAGTGCTAATACCTCTCCCCTGCTGGATCTCCACACCTACATACTCTCTTGGCCATCAAGATTTTCCCAGGATAAGCCTAGTTCCTGGTATGGTTCCCTGGACTTCCACAACACTAAACAAACTGGCCCTGTCAGGGCAGGAGGAGACTCGATGGCCTCCAGAAGGTCTCTGAGGGCTCTCTGGAGGCAACTGTTATTTCAGCTTCAGCAACATTATGGGTTTGTATGGTTGGACCAGATGGTTTTTTCAGTCCTCCCAGTTCTAACATTCTATGACTAAATAGAGTCTGTGGGCACGCCTGGGAACAGACTCATCACATTTCTCTGGGAAAATGTAGGACAAGTCCAAACAAACTCAATAAGTGAACTTCTGGAATATAATCCATTGAAGTTGAGATGGACTAGATTGGAGTGAAACACGTGGGCTTTGAAAGAGATTATTATCTGTATCTGGCAGCACCAAGGGTGCTAATTCAAATCCTAAAGTAACCATGGGTTGCATTCGTTGGGTGTGAGAGAGCCCCTAAACACATTGGCAGAATTTGATTCTTTTAGTTTGTGTTTTGTTATTGCAGTGACAGTATTCACTCCTGAAATGGTTATAAAAATTTTGGAAACTGACTTCATAAAGAAGGGTTCGAAATTTTTTATTTATTTGTTAAGTATATGATGCATGAAGGAACTTCAAAATATTCTTCTTGAATTTGAAAGAATATTACATATAAATAGGTAGAACAAGAGATTTTATACATAAAATAAAGACACATAATTACCCCACTAAGAATATTCTGCAAGAGAAAAATACAAGATAATTTAATGTAGTTAATACTTGATCACATGAGAACCATATTAGTGTCAAATTTGTGGACTGCCTGTGTACTTCCTGTTCTTGAGAAAGTAAAATCAATAGGCTAAAACCTAAGAATAATGAAAAACACTGGCTATGCAAAATGCAGATTTTTAAATGTAAATTTTTCATTCAAGAATTTTAATAATATCCCCCTGCCACATCTCTGCTTATTTTGTTTCTCTTCATCTTCATCTCTTTTTCTCTGATTTGGTAAATCAACAAGGGATGAGGACATGAGGCTGTCTTCTAAAACAAAGCCAGACATTGATTGCTATGACACACTGATGTTCTCAAACTTGGGAAGCATTCATGTGCTTAATATTTTTTGAGCTGAAATAGAGAGTACCCAGCCTGACCAGAAAAACAGCCATCCCTAGAGGCAGACTGTGGATGGCAGAAAGATAAACCTTGAGTAGGAATGCAATTGAGAAACCTAGTCCTGATACAATATTTGATCAATATCCATCAAATGTTTGCCCAACCAATGAAGGGATTCTTTTTTGTGGTACTGAAGATTGAATCGTGGGGCACCCTACCTCTGAACTACTCCTGCAGCCCTTTGTCTTATTTATTTTGTTGTTTTGAGACAAAGTCTCACTAAATTGCCAAATCTGGTGTTGAACTTGTGATCCTCCTGCATCAGCTTCCTGAGTGCCTGGGATTTCAGGTGTGCTCCAGTGCACCTGACTATCATCAGGGTTCTCCCTTCCTTCCTTCCTTCCTTCCTTCCTTCCTTCCTTCCTTCCTTCCTTCCTTCCTTCCTTCCTTCCTTCCTTCCTTCCTTCCTTCCTTCCTTCCTTCCTTCCTTCCTTTCTTTCCTCCTCCTTCCCCCCCTCCTCCTCCTTCTCCTCCTCCTCCTAAATATTTTAGCTGTATATGGACACAATATCTTTATTTTATTTTTTCATTTATTTTTATATTGTGCTGACTACCAAACCCTATGCCTCACACCTGCCAGCAGGCACTCTACCACTGAGCTTCAACCTCAGCCCCTCATCAGGGATTCTTAATTGGAATTTCAAGAGGATGGGCAATACTCCAGGGGTAGAGTTTCAAATGAAGGATCATTTATACATTGCCTGCCACACATCAGAGATACCAGTATATACCCAGGGTCATGTTTTAAATAGTTTGACATCATAATTTTTCTTCCCAACTTATTGCAGTATAAGCTTTTGTGTTTGAAGTGGGAAAAGGAAATTCTACCAACCAGAATCCTGTATGAAAATAGAATGTATTTAAGAATAATAGTTTCTGCAAACAAATCAGTAGGAGAATATTTCCTTTTCTAGATTTAAAAATTTGAAAATTCTGTATCTGTATAATATTTGCTTTTTACCTAGATACCCACAGTCCTAGGGTTTCTTTGGGGTGAGGGTGTGTGCAGTCCAGATAACAATGGGATCCTTTTGATCTTGGAAATTAACATGTCCCTGGATATTATTAATATTATTTTTTTACCAATTGTGAGAGCTTTATCCTCATATCATCTGTATCTTTCCATTGGTATTATTTAGAGAGAGTATATATTTTAAGCAAAATCTTCCTTCCATATGACAAAGTTTTTCCAGCACTATTCATGTAATTGGAAAGCTGATATCCTTTGTCTCGACTGAAACTCATGTTGAAATTTGGTTATCTTTGTGGTGGTGTTGCAGGGTGGAGCCTTAAAGAGGTGGTTAGTCCAGGAAGAGGGACAAATGTCTCTCTTGAGAGTGTTCTTTTCCTAAGTTTTGTCTCGTTCCCACGCTGTCTATTGCCCTTCCACTTTCTGACCATGTAGGACACAATAAAAAGCCATCACCAAAGCTTGGATTTTCCAGCTTCCAGAATGGTGAGCCAAAATAAATCTTTTTTTCTTCATAAATTACCCAATTAGTGGTATTTTCTTATGGTAACAGAAGAATGGGTAAAGACATAACAAGTAATACTATAGTAACCAGAAAAACGGATCATTAATGAGAATCCTCTATTATTGAACTTCACACATATGTAAATTATGCCAGAGTAAAAACATGAAAGATAAAAATTAATATATCAGCACAGAAAGAATTATGGACTAAAACTTTTTAATTACATTGAAGCACTTTTACAACTAAAGGAAATAAAACATAACTACACATTGGCCTGTCAGTAATGAATACTAATATCGTGTTATTAGTGTCTGTTTTATCCTTAATTTCTGAAAATTCAAAATGACTTCATAAAAATTAT
The DNA here is from genome assembly GCF_001458135.2 of Marmota marmota marmota. Classification (NCBI taxonomy): domain Eukaryota; kingdom Metazoa; phylum Chordata; class Mammalia; order Rodentia; family Sciuridae; genus Marmota; species Marmota marmota. Next base: position 481,651 of record NW_025999961.1, on the reverse strand, counting down.
TCATTTGTATATCCATGTTCAATAGACATCACAGTCAGAATTTTTCATTAATCCTTGTTCGTAATTAATCACAGAACAATTTTTAATGAACTTAATTTCAAGAAATGATTTTCATATGTGGCAACAACTATGAAAATAGTTAAATTTTTACTTTGTAGAGCAATTTTTAATTTACAGAAAAATTATGACATTAAGATAGACAATTCCCATCTGCCTACACCCAGTTTCTCTTATTAATATCTTACATTAAAACTAATGGGCATACATTATTTATATTTCCTTAATTTTTAATCTAATGCCCATTCTGTTAATCAGTGAAAAGTTTTAAACATCAGAATGTTAGATAGAAATCCATAAAAATCCCATTTCTCAATAAATTCAGGAAATTGCAAAATCATCATCAGTTTGGGTCAATTCTAGTGGCCTTTAAATGATATTTTTTAAAAAAGTAAAAATGTAAGTTCTGCAAGAGTTGAAGATCATTTCTAGGAGTACATATTCCTGCATTAAAACAAGTGATTCAGAGTGACTGACAACACAGTATTGTAAAAGTAAAGAAACAGGAATTGAGTTCCCAGTTTTGAGAGAAGTTGTGACACTGAATCTGTGTTGGTGGCTGATAGTTTAACTAGACTCTCTCCAAATTAATTTCCTTTCAGAACACAATGTTTATTAAAGTGTAAGTAATAAATATACATTAATTTGTAGCTTACTTAATAAATTATTTAATTTCAACAGAAATCAGGGCAATTGTCTTGATTTAGAATTTGAACCAATAACCAACAACCAAACCAGATTGAATTTGTCATATTGTTTTCTTGAAATAGAAAATCCCCTTCCCCTTATTGAAGGCATGCTAGTCAGACCACTCCCACCACCTACCTCTGCACTTGGTACATCATTGGGAGGGTCTTCACGGGCCACAGATGCAACTGTCAGCTTCTTTCAACTATTTTCATTGGGTATCTTCTCGTAATAACTCAAATAAGCATTTTGTAAAGTTATAAGAAATGCTTTCATGATGGAATGTATTATGGATCTAAGTGACACACGTTGGTCTCTTGTTGGTGTCACCCTTACACTCCCCCACCCTCACCCATTTTTTCCTTGTTTCCCTCTTCACTGCATCCACTCCAAAGTCCCTCACATCCCCTATTCTCCCCGATAGCCACATTACCAATGCACTTTTCTAACTAATATGTGTTCCTCTATAAAAGGACTTCTCATAGAGAGTGCCAAGAGAATGGCATTGTGTGCTTTGTTACATAAATGACCAGGTCATATATAATTTTTCATAGAGAATCCATTTTTTTCCCCCATGATTTGCTAGCTTCTAGAAGAAAACAGATTGGTAATTTTCAGTTAAGTTCATGATTTGTAGCTGGGAAAAAAATCAAAGCAAAGACATGAATTGGTTCCTTTTTCTTAGAAAGACTCATTGTAAACCTAATTATAGGTCTGGTCTCAGATGCTGAAAAACCATTGCAATTAATGCTCTGTTATGGGTTAAGCTCCTTTATTAATGTGTTGGAGAAATGAAAGGGAAGGTACGAATTCTTTCAGAAATTCTTTGCAAATTTGTAAGCCATTATTAAGTGCTTGACTATTTTTTTTTAAAGCAGATTGCATTAAATTCATTTGTCAAATTTCCCTCCTAGGTATGATTTTCCAAAACTTTAAACAATTCCCTTTCTCTTTTTTTTAACCTTTCTGCATTTCTCAACATTTTTTATACTTACTGAATTGTAATTTGCAAAAATATAACTAGATATTTTGAACATTTTTTTGTTCACAACATTCAATAAATATATTTTGATCGTAGTCACATTAATTTGATGGTTCTTACTTGATGTAAGTAATTGAAGCGTCTTCTATTCTCACATTTTGCTTTTTTCCTTTACACAACTTATTTCCTGCTTATGCTTGAAGTAGAGCAGGGTGTTTTCTATTTTTGTTTTTAATTTTACTGTCCCCCAAGGCTTTCTTAATTGTGTTTTTCTTGGGTAGGCCACGTCTTGCCTCTGAATATTTAAGCCATGAGTAAAATGTACTCTCACAGCATGGGACTTGTTAAATGAATCTTTAAAAAGAGAAATATTTAGTTAATAGGTAACAGAGATGATTTATAGTACATCACTGCAGATATCAGATATATATCTAGAAGTTTCTCAGAGAAATTTAATTCCAGAAATGATTTTCTTTTTTATTTGCTATTTATCACATTGTGGATCACAAGAGGTGGTGGTGATAGTCAATGAGATGCAGTACTGCAGGAAGAAGGTTAATAAAGTTATTTGATGCCTTTGCTCGTTTTGTGCTTGCTTTACATAAAATGTATTATTCTATTCTTTAAACTGTCATAATACAAATAATTCAGATTTAGAGGTAGGGAGGTTAGGTTCACAGATGTTCAGAAGCTTGGTCAAGATTGTATTGGTGGGGCTGGGGTTGTGGCTCAGTGGTAGAGTGCTTGCCTAGCATACATGAGGTACTGGGTTTGATCCTCAGCACCACATTAAAATAAAGAGAAGTAAATGAAGGTAAAATAAGATTTTTTTTTTTTAAAGATTGTGTTGGTGATGATGCTCTTTGACTACTCAAATTCATTTTTTCCCCTGATTTTTCCAAAGACTATGACTCAATTTATTTTATTGGTATATTTAGGCCTACATGTTTTAGCAAATTCATGTGCTAAATTTGGTTACCAAAAGATTTTGGTATGAAATCAACTCTTTAGAAACAACAATTTTCACCTTTGTATTTGTGATGACTACAAAATATGTTCTACCTCTCCTGCTCTTGTCTTAAGAGTGACAGGAGGTTTCATTATATCATTAAGGCTACATTGACCTCTTAATCCTCCTGCCTCAGCCACCTGAGCGTCTGGAATTACAGGTGCACACCACCACACTTAGCTCTCCTGCTATTCTTGCCACTTTGATACTGGAGGAGGAACTACGTGTGCTCCACTTGAGTGTGGTTGCCAGAGGTACTGACACTTTGCGATTTTTGAGCCTGAATCATACAAGGTGATTTCTTAATCCTTCTTCTCTTGGAACACTCACTCAATCCAGCCCAGATCCTATCAAAAGCCTGGGCAGCTTGGAGAGAGTCTCTTACAGAGAGAGTCTCAGAGTCCTGCCATTAACAGAAACAACGGAGCTGGTAGTCAATGATGAGCACCAGTTCCCACCATGTGAATGAATCATCTTTGAAGTGAGGCAGGAATTGCTGGTCAGCTGCCCTGCGGATACCACATGCAGCAGAGGTGCCTTCCACCAATGGGTTCTGTCAAAACTAAAGATCTGTAAAGCTATAGAAACTGCTGGTGTTGTTTCAAGTCCCTGTATTTTTTAGTAGTTGGTTATTTAGGAATTAACAATTGAAACAAGGGTCAAATGTTCTCTTGGATCCATGGAAATCTTTTTGAAAATAATTTTTATTGCACCAGTGTCTGAAACTCTCCTTTCCATTAGATGAACTAAGATGTAAACTGACAAAAAGGACCCAAGAAGAGCTGGCCAGCTCCAGGAAGTCTTGCATAAAAGTTTGGTAATTTTTGTTTTGTAATTTTATACTTAGGCTGCTCTATTACAAAATTCTGTTTGTCTGTTTTGACCAGAAACATCCAGGAAAAAAGAAATCATGTTTATTTTCTCCAGATTTTTGCAGTCATCTGAATGAAGGAAGCAACCTTTGTACTAGTTAATGTTTTCCAAGGAATATACTTCAACTACAGACTGTTTTGTTATTATAAATTGACTTCTATATTAAGTCTAAAATTTAATAAATGTTTTATTTAATTTGTGAAGTTTTTTCTTCTTAAGAAGAAACCTGCTTCCTGTACACATGGCATGTCTCTTTTCTATCCATCTTTTTGTGTGTATTATTCACATTTTTCTTGACATTATTTTTTTCTTAACAAAATTTTCTTCTTTCTTTCTTTCTTTCTTTCTTTCTTTCTTTCTTTCTTTCTTTCTTTCTTTCTTTCTTTCTTAACCACTGGTTAAAACATCAATATGATGGTTTTCTAGTTACCTAAGCTTAGAAATCCACTTGACAAGGTCATAAGATTATCAACTATACTGTTCGACTGTATATTTTATTATGGCATAAATAGGTCATGTTCTATAACAGAGTTGGATGAACTAAATTCATATTAACCATATGAAAGGGAAAATGGACAAGAACTCAGGGAATTTACACAAGCGGCCTCTCTTCATTGTTTCTTTCTGAAGTTCAGTATCTTGGAATACTAATCCCCCTGTCAGGTGTTGCTTTAGCCTTGGGCTTCCCTTTCCCTGGAAAACAGAACTCACAACAGAGCTTGTGTGTAACTGGTTTGTTTAGGAAGTGGCCGTAGGTAGCAGAAATGGGAACTGGAATAGTGTGTGACATGGAAGGGGGAAGCCTTGATTTCTCAAATTGACTTCTACTAGAGCTCTTGGGGAGCTTCTGATAAGCTGCTTAGAAAGTGTTTTTCAAGGGACAAAAGAGGGGGGACTTGTTTCCTGACCTTGTTCTCCCTTTGTGAATGGAGCATCATGGTGTGGTAACTCTCCTGTGCTCCTAGGTCCTTTGTGTCTAAGCATCAAGTGGCTTTTGTAAGTCTCTTGCTGTGACAGTGGAAAGAAAGAGCAGAATGTTGTGTATGCCACTGGGATGATTAATTTTCAATTAGCCTTTGTAAGATTGGTTTCCATGGTGGTAGCTGGGAGAAAAGGTAGATGGAGAGGATATGAATCAGGACACCAAGATATCCAATATAGTTTTCACAAGGAAATTTTAAAAAGTAGGAGAAAAATTGTTTCTATGTTAGAAGTGGTTTTAAAAGTACAATAATACAAGAGTAGAAGTACCAGAGTCTATTAGAAGTAAGTCAGAGAGTGGGTACGGTACAGTAATACATGCCTTCATACATTCCAGAGTCTGAGACAGGAAGATTGCAAGTTCAAAGCCAGCCTCAGCAATTTAGCAAGATTCTGTCATCTCAGAATAAAAAATAAAATGGGCTGGGGATGAGGCTCAGTGTTTAAGTAACGTGGGTTCAATCCCTAGAGTCTGTCACGTACAGATGGTAATTACTTTAAAATTTAAAAGTTATATATAATCTACATAAATAAAAATGAGAACCAAAGGTGTAGTAAGGTGTTTCCTACATATAATTAGAATATTGGGAATATTAAAGATTAGTAAACAGATGCTTGTTTTAGTGGCAACAGGGACTATGGTCTGATGTTTAAAAATGTTTACATACATTGTTATTATTTTGTAGATAGAAGAGTGAGAGTAAGCTGGGCTTGATGAGTGAAAGAGATAAGAAAACTGAAGGATGTGAAAGTTCTTAAATATGTGGGAAGACCCAGTGACAGCAAAAATTCTTCTAAACACCGTGTGAACTACTGAAAAAGACCAAGAAACTTCCCCTTGTAATCATTCTGGCTACGCAGTATAAAATGAAAGCACAGAGCCCATTTTTCAAAAAGCAGAAAAACATTGTGGTTAGAGTAAATGAAATAACTTGTGTGTTTTTTTCCCACGGTCTCGGTCTCAAGTTGTCACAGGATTTTTACTTGTTTTAATGCCCTTCTAAGTATGAAAAATTAAAGTGTTCCACTATGAGCTTAAATTCTCCCTTTCACCTTTGTATTATACAATGCCAATCCAAAATGCAAAAATCAGTATTTAACTCATATGAAATCACCAACTTACAACTTGTATTTCATGTCTCTGAAGCGTGCTTCATGCTGGCTGAATATAATCCAGACTTGGTAAAGTTGTGGGGAAGATACACCTTGGGTATGGAGAACTCGCTGGGTGAGTGCAGACTCTCACAGTCACCTGGGGCCCTGCCTTGTGGACCAGGGCATGTGGACATTTCCTAGGTCCTAAGAGCTGCTGGACTGAATCACTGAACTTGGCCAGGGGAGGGGTCTGGTTAGGTAAGCCAGGCATCTATCTTTCCCGCAAGCCACTGCCCCAACCAATGGCCAGCAGGTGAACTCTAAGGACCTTTAGATCTCTGCCTCAGGATACACTCCTCAGTGCACTAAGGACTGGGTTTCTTAATTTATTCACGTATTGTTTGATCTGACCCAGCTTCCTGACTTGCAGTGATATTTGGGGTCCCTACTCTATGGAGGATTGCTTATTCAGCTTTCTTTCTCACCCAACTTCTCAACATGTTTTGGGAACTGTCTTCATGCTCCACAATGAAAAATTGATGGGATCCAAAATTTGCCTTTATCCCAAATCTATCAAAACGCTAATCAGAAGAATGGTTCTAGTTGTCGAGATTGACTGTCTCTGAAAGGCAGCTAAGGCATTTTTTTTCCATTTCAGAAGAGGTGTCCCTGACAATAGAGGAGCTGGCTTGCTCTCGTTTGGTCTAAGGTATCAATGCCATGAGTTCAGCATTCAATTCTGGATGTATACTCAGAAGGGCACAGATTCACTGACATTGTCCATCAGGAATGGCAAAGTATTTTGGAAACATGATGTACAAGGAACCATTGAAATTCTTAGAAGAAAAGAAGATACAGGTATAATAGCATGAAAGAGGAAACCTAAGGGTTCTCAAATGCAGAACTAATATTACTAGTTTGATATGGGAGGAAGACAAATGAAGAGGAAGGATCTTTGAATGGAAAAAGTTGTGCAAAAGGGAGAGTTCTCTGAATTGTGATATATGCAGGAAGCTTTTCCTCATTGGCAGTATCTGAACAAGGAAGAATAATAATAATAGAACTTGTTCTACTCAGTGGAATTGAGTATGACTAGCAGGGGATGGTTCTTAGATTGCACAGCACCATTTAGTACTCTGAGAAGTCACTTTCTGTTATAAAATGTTGTGTTAAAGAGTTCCTAGTATGTGTATCAGTTTCCTAATGGTTTTGTAACAAAGTACCACAATCCAGGTGGATTTCCTAACCATAGAAATCCTTTGTCTCACAGTACTAGAGAATATACAGCCAAAGTAAAGTTGTTGGTAGGACCATACTCCTTCCAGCCCTAGAGGAGAATTTTTCCTTCCTCCTTGAAACGGCTTGAAAGAGACATTTCAATCTAGAATCATGAAAAGTAGGAACAGGTCTAGCAGAAATGGACCAAGAGTAAAAGTCTTAAAAAAGAAAAAGTCTTAGAAAAAAACTGTTACTCTTGGTCTAGCAGAAATGGACCAAGGATAACAGTCTTGAAAAAACTAAGGGGATGTGATCTTAGCTTCTGCTGATTGCCATCAACATTGGATTTCCTTGGTATGCAGCTGAGTCACTCTAATCTCTGCCTCTGTTCTCATAATGGTACTCCATTAAGGGATGGAAATTGTATTTGATTCCAGATTCCCCTAATGATCCCATCTTAAATTGACTACATCTACAAACACTCTATTTTCAAGTAAGTTCCCATTTACAGGCAGCAAGGGTTAGCACTTTAGCACATCTTTTGGGAGTACAGTGTCCCAAAGAGATGGACATTCTGTACTTTGACACTTGGCTCCATCCCTGCAATGTTGATCATCAAATCAAGTCAATTTGTCATTTGGAACTTTAGTGTTTGCTTCTGTAAGATGGGAGAAGTCAATTTCTCTGGCATCTGACAGGATCTGACGTGAATATAGAGGGAGTTATATAGGCACATGTTCTGATAAAACCTAAATAATGGGTGTCTTTATTGCAATTCTCTTATCTTAAGTCCATCTCCAAATTGCAGCTCTTTCTTCATATTGAGCATAATTAAAGCATGAAGGCCTGAGTCTCTAACACATGGAAATCTCACAAAGACTGGTTGCAAAAGGCCAACAGGCAGGATCCACAATAGAACATGACAGACAACATAGATTCGTTTCACTTTGGAAGAATCTGAGAAAATGAACTAACTTAGTCAACTCATTCTGCTCTGTCTACATGAGGAAAAAAAAAAAAACACAAGGGAATTATTTTAGAAACTTATTCTAAGACTTATATTCTGATTTTTTCCTGCCCACTTCCTTTGTTTCCACTACATTCTATTCAAAGACTTTCAAGTGATGTCAATCTGTCATCTTCTTTTTATCAGGCCCAGTTTTCCATCCAGACCTTGATTTCCAGCTGCTCTTTGGGCTCACCTTTGATTGTCATTGGTGATTATTTGAGTTGGGTTGCAACATGTTTACAAACAAAAGGGATGAATGGTCTGGTGTTAGAAAAGGCTAAAAAGAGACATTTTAATCTAGAACCATGAAAAGTAGGAACATGTGTAGCAGAAATGGACCAAGAATAACAAAGAATCTTGAAAAAGAAAAAAAATCTTTAAATGCATTGCAAAGCTATAGTAATAAAGGTGGTGTGGTAGTAGTATAAAGACAGACACATGGAACCTTAGCATAGAGTCAAACATCCAGAAGTAAACTCTTACATTAATTAACTCTTACATTAATGACCAATTGATTTTTGAAAAGAGTGCTGGGACAAGTCAAAAGAAAAAAATAGTAATTGTATTAAATGGTGATGTGACTGTGGCATATCTACATGAAAAAGAAAGAAAATAGTATATAATTTATAACATAAAAAAATTAACTCAAAATGGATCATAGACCTAAATATAAGAACTAACTTTATTAATTCTTTGTGACTTTAGATTTAAAAATGTTTCCTTTAATCAATTTTTAATTAATAAAAATTTAACTTTTAGTCAAAACTAACATTAATAATACATTTTAAAACTTCATTATTAATATTAATTTTGATTAGAAATAATAGTTGTATCCATTTTGGCATATAATATGATGTTTTGATATATGTATACCATGTGATATAATTAAATTAAGCTAATTAACATACCCATCACTTTGCTCAGCTATACTTTTTTGGTGAGACAATTGAAATTTAGTCTTAATTTGAAATATATATTACATTATTATTGACTACAGTCTTCTATTCCACTTGTGTATCTGAAACTGTACCTTTTGATTGACAAATTTCCACATCCTGCCTTCCCAACCCTCCACTTCTGGTAACCTTTCTACCCTCTACATTGGGAGTCCACCTCTATTAGATTCCACATGTAAGTGAGACCATATGGTATACGTCTTTCTGTGCTTTGCTTTATTTCACTTAGCACAATGTCCTCCAGATTCATCCGAGTTGTTGAAAATAGACAGGATTTCTTCCTCTTTGAAGTGGAATGATGTTGCATTGTGTAGGTTAAGGAGATGATGTCTTTGATGCTGCACCAAAATCACACAGGACAAAAGGAAAGAAGAGATTAACTGAACTTCATCAAAATTAAAAACTTTTGTGCTGAAGAATGATAGTATCAATCAAAGGAGAGGAGAAACTACAAAGTGAAAGGAGATATTTACATGTTACATGTATCCAAACTATATAAAAAACGTTGACAACTCAATAGCATAAAGACAAGTAATCTGATTAAATGGTGGGGGGAGAGAGGCCTAAATAGGTCTTAATCCTAAAAAGATTTTAAAATGGCCAAGAAGCAGATAAGCACTCAACATCGTTAGTCATCAAGTGAATGTGAACTCAAACCACAGTGACATACCATTTTACAATCAATAAGTGGATACAATAAAAAAAGATGAGCAGTGCCAAGTGTTGACAAAGATTTGTAGAAACTGAAGCCCTTGTTTCTACAGGGCTGGTGGGAGTGTGAAATGGTACAGGCACTTTGGAAAATGGTTTGGCAGTTCTTCAAAATGTTAGACATATAATTACAGTATGACTCAATAATTCTACTCCTAGGACCATACCCACAATAACTGAAAACATATGTCCACACAAAAACTTGAATGTTCACAAGAGCAGCAATCAAACATGAGTATATTGACTGATGAATTGATAAACAAAATGTGGCATATGTTTACCATGGAATGTTATTTGGCAATAATTAGGAATGAAATATTGATACAGGCTTCAACATGAATGAAGATTGGAAACATTATGCTAACTGAAATAAATCTGTCAAACACACACCAAAAAAAACCCCACAAACTGTATTAAAGGTCTACAATAGGCAAGTCTATGCAGATAGAAAGTAGATTATCAGTTGTCCAGGACTATTAAATGGCAAGGGTTTGGGGCTGATGGAAAATTTCTAAAATTCATTTATGGTGATGGTTGCACAACTCTGTGAATATTCTAAAGTCCATTTAATTATATCATTCAAATGAGCAAATCATGTGCTACGTAAGTCACATCTCAATGATGCAGTTAAAACATGCTGTAGGAGAAAGACCTTGTGTTTTTGTTAGAATAGTCAGGAAAGGAGACTATCAAGATATAGCATGTAAAGTGAATTCCAAAGATGTTTCGGAATTAGCCAGGGGAAAATGAAGGGATGAATTTAGCAAAGACAAAAGACTTAAGTAGAAAAGAGGATTTTGTATTCAAGGCCTGAGGTTATCAGAATGTCATGATGGCCTCCATAATCCTCACCCTGTAGTTCATGTCCTCTATAGCCTCCTTCCCTTAAGTGCAGGGGAGATCTGCAACTTTTAGCCAATGAAAATTATGGCAAAGATGAAGAGATTTTTCAGTTGTGATTCAGGTCCCAAATCAGATATTTTTAGCTAATTAAGTGAGATTGTCCTAGGTGGGTCTTACTTGATCAGGTGAAAGCCCTTACTAGAGGGTCTGGGCCCTCTCCAAGGAGGAAGAGACTCTCTCTCTCCACTGATCCTGAGAAAGTAAGTGCCAGATAGTGAGAAGCCTACGGAGAGAGGCCTGTGGCAAGGAACTGCCTGTGGCCTCTAGGATTGAGGGTGTCTCTGCCAAAAGCCAGCAAGAAAACAGGGACCTGAATCCTCATGGAATAAATGCTGCCAAGAACGTGAAGGTCATTGGAACTGATCCTTCTCCAGTTGGTGCTGTAGATGACAAGCAAGTCACCACCTGGACTGCAGTCTGGTAAGGATTCTGAGCCCAGCATGAGAACTTAACCTATTGCATTCATTCTTTTTTTTTTTAAATCTCCGTAATGATCACACCTGTGTACCCTTTACCACCTGTCCAGATATTTGTCAAAGATTCCCATATTCTTCATTTTTCGTTTTTTTTTAGTTATAGACAGACACAATACCTTTATTTTATTTATTTATTTTTATGTGGTGCTAAGGATGGAACCCAGTTCCTCATGCCTGAGAGGCAAGTGCTCTACCACTAATCCACAACCCCAATCCCAGATTCCCATACTCTATGTCAGTCTTCCTCAAACTCTGGATTATTTGTTACTTGATTAATTAATCCGTTATGTCCTATCATCCTATATAGAATTAAAAACTTGGGACTTAATGAGATAATAAGAAGCTATAAATGCATTTAATAATACTGTTACCGAGTGTTCTTTTGGTCCTTCCCATGTTCTAGGCTCTGGAATAAGCATGGCAAAGTTACTGCTACATGAAGTTTATTCTCAGCTTTTTTTTAAGAGGACACAGATGCCTAAGGATTTCTAAAAGTGTTTTTTTTTATGAGAAAGAAGTATGTTAAGTAGTACAAAAATACAGAATGATAGTATGGGGAGTGTTAATTTATATCTACTCCTATTTGAGGAATATCTGAGTAGGTACAACAGTGATGTGAGAAACCAAGTTAAGCAATGATCTTGGGGAAGAGCATGGCATTAAGAACATTCAGTAAGTGCAAAGGCCCTGAGACAGACGTAATCTCAAGGTACTTGACAAGGAACAAGAAGGCCAGTGCAAATGGAACAGAGCAAGTCAGGTGGTAACTGGTAGGTGTTATGGTTTGGATGTGAGGTGTCCCCCAAAAGCTCATGTGTGAGACAATGCAAGAAGGCTTAGAGCTGAAATGATTGGGTTATGAGGCCCTTAACACATTTAGTGAACTAATCCCCTGACAGGGATTAATTGAATATTAACTATAGGCAGGTGAGGTGTGGCTGAAGGAGGTGGGTTCCTGGGGACCTGCCTTTGGGGTATATATTTTGTCCTTGATGAGTGGAGCTCACTCTCTGCTTCCTGGTGTGATGTCTTGAGCTGCTTCCCTCCTCTACACTCTTCTGCCATGATGTTCAGCCTCACCTGGAGCCCTGAAGGGTAGAGCTGGCTGTCTATGATCTGAGACCTCTGAAACTGTGAGCCCCCAAATAAAGTATTCCTCCTCTAAAATTGTTCTTGTCAAGTCTGTTTGTCACAGCAGAAAAAAAAAAAACTGACTAAAACAGTAGGTTAAAGGTCAGGAAAAAAATAGTCTCTTAGGGCCCTTAATTCTAGCCCATTCAAACATTTCGTGAGATTTCAATGAACAAAGCCTTCATGTCTTTATTGAGCTTCCAAGGCTCCGCACAGGGTATTTTCTTTGCCCTTTTCTAAATATCTTTCATAGCCCCCTTGCATGAATTCTTCACTGAAGACCAATAATCCAGTCTTCAGACCCCCCTGATGATGACTTTTGCATGGATGTTCTTCCTTCGCCAGTATCTTGCAATTCAAATTGGTCTTCATCTAGAGACTGGCACTCCAGTTTTATTGGATTATAGAGAAGTTTCCAGGAAGTCCTGCCCAGGTCTACTTCTTGACTTTTGACTGACAGCAGGATGACATCAGATTTTCAAGTCTCCATTGCCATGGCAACTCCAGGTCACCTTGGCCCATGATGACCAATTCTAATTGGATCCTTAACCTTACATTCTTATAGATTTTATGATTAGGAGGAATTATTCTTATCTCCCAGAGTTTCAGGATCTGATCACCAAAGTCTCCCCCTGCAGGGTAACTTGGGTTCCTCTTATCAACATTACTTGGGGCCTGTATTTCTCCTGCAGTTCACAGGTAGTTTGCTGAGGAATGTAACATAGCCTGTCCACTTAGGCCAGGCAGGGCTGCAGGTGAATCGATCCTTGGAAAACAAAGCATGTGGGGGTCAGCACAGTATAGAATGATTCTCTTAACTTCATATTCTCACCCTCCTCCTCAGTGTGTCCCCTAACAAAAAGACTTTATCAGTATTATGCTGATGAAAAAAAAAATCGTACCACCTGTTACAAACACATTTAAGAGATTCAAATCAATTTTACTTCAGGGCCTTTTACAAACTCATTTTTTAATACTTACTCTACTATTGATTCTTGAATGTAACTGAAGCAACTTTTTGCCCACTCTCCCCTTTTCTTTATATAATCTTATTTTCTCTTTCCTTCCAAAATTTGATTTCTTTGCTTTCTAAAAATGTATATGTACTAATATTAAAGATTAAATTATTAAGTAAATCTCTATTCATATCCATGATATAATAATAAGGGAAGTATAGATTTACAGATTAAAGAATATGACACCAAAATGGTCTCAATGCTTTTATGTGAATGGTATTTTTATCATATCATAAATATCACAATTTAAATGACCATATTATTGCTTTCCATGTTTGTGCATGTTCCCTTTTCCCTTTGGTCTCTAAAGACCATACTTCTAGTTTCAGAAGGAACTAGTGATCCTCCACCCAACAGATAGTTCCGTTAAATAATTTTACAGGTAATACTGGATACTTAATACAGCCAAGTATTCCTAATCATTCTCAGAGAATTATATTTAATACTATTGAATGACTTGGCAAAAGATTCTTATGACTACTTATCTTTTTACTTGAATACACTTCACCATGATTGCCTTGAAGGCACAGAGCTCCTGAGAACAGACAGGCTATGGGATGTTTATTACAGTGGGGAGTTTTAATAATGTACTATATGGAAGAGTTGAATTAAATTAATATGGGTTTTCTCAGAAAAGTCAAAATATAGGAAGGGGAGAAAAATAGGAGAGATCAGGGATTTTACTGTTACTTAGAGTTACTGAATTTGATTTTGATAAGTATTTCTCAGTGCTATGGGGATATGTAAAGATATATGTTTTTTTTTTTTCTTTTTTGTTCATTTCATAAGGCGATTAGGTTGTGAGAGTCTTAATCGAATCAGTGAATTAATCCCCTGATAGGGATTAATTGAGTTTTAACTGAAGTGGTAGGGTGTGGCTGGAGGAGGTAGGAATTGGGGGCATGGCTTTGGGGTATGTATTTTGTATCCGGAAAGTGGAGTCTGTCTGCTTTCTGATGGTCCTGTGAGCTGCTTCCCTCCACCATAGACTTCTACCATGATGTTCAGCCTCACCTCGAGCTCTGAGGAATAGAGCCTGCTCTCTATGGCTTGTGTCCTCTGAAGCCATGAGCCCCTAAATAAAGTTTTCTTCTCCTAAAATTGTTCTGGTTGGACCTTTTAGTCACTGCAGCAAAAATGCTGACTAAAATATAAGGCTGTAGAAGTGAACATATGAATATTTTCACAAACTTCAAAGCACAAAATTCTAAAAGCACCAAAAAAGGTGACTTTTCATGAAATAAAATCTATAGAAAGTGATGTTTCAGTGACAAATTATAGGAAACAATGTCACAGTGGTTTTTTTCTTTAAAAATCCATATAAAGTGATTGTAGAATAATGAATAAAATATTACTTCAAAGTAACTGGGAAACTTTTGTCTTTGACTTATTATTTCCTCAATTTTTTTTAACCAGGCATATCTGCTTTGAACAGAACCTTAAAATATGATCTCTTTAAAAAAGCAATAAAACATGCTTACTATTTTAATAGTACGTGAAAAAAATGAGGGAAATAAATAAATATTATTGATAATTAAATTTTTAAAAGAATTGTTAATATGATTTTAATAATAGTCCTGTATTCTTTGTTATCATTATTATTATGTTGTTTGAATTTCTTAAGTAGTCATCACAAATTGGAAAAAACTGCTGAAAGTCTGTGATGTTGATAACGAACATACTTTGTTTCGTCTTTGTATTATTTGTTTTTAAGCCTACATAACTGCTATGGCATAACTGATTGTGGTAGCAAATATTTCCTGATGAAGACTTTAAATATTTTAATATTAGGCATATCTATAATTTAATGCAAAAAACATGAAAATATGAAGAGAATAACTCAAACAACGTGAACATTTTCAATCCCTCGAAATTTGACAGTATGTGGATAGACTGCTCAGTTGATTATTTTAATATATATTTTTTGTTCCTATGAGGTTTTTAAATGTTGAGATACATTCTAAGTACCAAGTTATATTTCTTCTGAGGGGTTTGTCTAAGTCTTTAAGGTTCAGGCAATTTAAGGCCATTAGACTATGAATTAGAATCACAAAATGATTTGTAAAGCTACCAAAAATAAAAGAAGCAAATGACCAGTTTTAAATTCACAGAAATTTAAAATTCATCCATAGAATTAACCATAATTTCAATTATTTTTCCTGACTATGGTCTAGAAAATAAAGACATAGTATTGCCTTATTAGACTAAAAAATCATCTTTTAATCTTGTGAGTACATACTTGCATCTGTCAAAAAAAAAAATCTAATCATGACCATTACATGAATGTTCCAAGGAATTGCTATTTCTTAATTCTACTTTTACTGAAATCTTAGGATTACAGTACTCTTTTGAAGCAATTCTAATATATATATATATATATATATATATATATACACACACACATACATATATATGTATATATATATACACATACATATATATGTATATATATATACACATACATATATATGTATATATATATATATGAAAATTTTGCTTTAGAGATAAATATTGTCTTTATTTTGCATTATGTATGATTATGGGTGGAGAATAGCTATGAAAAACTGTATCAGGCAAGCCCAGCTTACATTTGTGATGAAATAATGTGAATGGCGTCCAGGAACTCCGAGTTCTCTCTTACAGTCTACCCCATTCTACTTGTGTGGCCATGGCAAATCTCTTAACCACATGTGTTCCTGTTATCTCATCTATCAGTGGGAAGGATCACCATCTATACACTCCCATGGATTACAAATTCCTTGAAGGCAGAGACCTTGTTATTTTCCTGAACATCTTTTATAATGCCAGGCACTGGCCATTTCTTAAAAACAATTGGTTGAATACATCAATGAAACAAAAACATTCAAGTTTGAAATAATTATATAATGATAATATCAAAAAAGATATGTATGAAAGGGCTGGAGCTGTGGCTCAGTGGTAGAGCACTTGCCTTGCATGTGTGAAGTACTAGGTTCGATCCTCAGCACCGCATAAAAATAAATAAAGATATTGTACCAACTAAAACAAAAAAAAATATTAAAAAAGACATGTATGTAACTGCAAAGAAGCTTATCAACTCATTTTGGTTATTTTGGTCAAATCTGAGAAGTAGTTGTATGATCAGGAGAAATATTACTGCACCAGGAATCAGATCAGTTGGGGAATCTAGAATGCCATATAGTCCCACTAGTCATTGAGTCGTAGAGTCTCATAGATGGTAAAGTTCTATAGGGTGTCATCTGTGTCATCTTATAGATGAGAAAAGGAGAGTTCCCTTATCCTTACCCCTACAACTCCTAATACCCAGATGCCCTCTCTTCCTCCTCACACCTCTCCCTCCCACTGCTCATCCAAGACCCTAAATACACCAGCTGATGTTGTCATCTTTGGGAGGTTGTGTTAGGCTATCCCTGAAGTTCCTTAGCATTATGATTTTCAGGTAATTTAGAGGGGAGGACTCTCTTCATTGGTTTTTATTCCCTGTTCATATCTCTAGCAAAACAAACCAGGGCTTAACACATGGATGGACAAAAGATACTCCAATAATGCTCACTTTCATCATAAAAATGATAAGAATTCAATATCTTTATTTCCAAATAAAACAAATGAACAGCAAACAGCAAGTCAATGGTACATTCCAAATAAAACAGAATCAGCAAAGTAACAACTCTACAGTGCATTCAAAGCAAGAATCAGAGCTGTTTGATTCTGATACTTTTTTGCCAAGGAATCTGGGTGGCCGCCTCCCAGTCCAACTGTTTCAAAGCAAACCCTTCCAAAGCTGCTGGTGAGTCAGAAATACACAGTTCTGGCAACACTCCTGGTAACTTGAGCAGACTGTTCTGCAAATTCACAAGCTATGGGGAAAGGGAGACCACAGTGATAGCAAGGGCATTCTTAGGAGAAGGGTAAAATTGGAAGGAAAGCATGGTATGGAGGAGAAGCAGCAATCTCAGAGAATCATTTAAATTTTTTTCAGAGAATCTACAGTTAATTTATTCTCTGGTAATGATTAAGAATGCTGTTATTTGTTGTGCTCTAAAAGCTAGGTGCTGAAAAGAAATTGAATATCTGTTACCTTTTTTCAAATATTTTCCTATCTTTTTAATTTTTTTATTAGAGCATTATAGTCATACATAACAGTTGGGTTCATTCTGTCAAAATTATCCATGCATGGAATTTGATTTCAGTCGTTTTCCTATCTTATTTTTTCCTTTTCATTGATTATTGTTATTTATACATAACATTGGGATTCCTTTTTACCTAATAACTAAGATATGAAATATAATTTGCTCTATTCCAGTCCCTAGTATTTCCCCTTTCCCTTCTCCTCCTCCTCCTTTGCCCTGTTCCCATCACTCTATTCTACTGATCTTTCTGCTGTTTAAGTTTACTATTTATTTATTTATTTAGTTAGTTAGTATCTTGTGGGTTTACATGATGGTGAGATTCACTGTGGTATATTAATACATGTACATGGGAAAGTTAGGTTAGATTCATTCCATTGTTCTTCCCCTATCCCATATTTTCTTCTTACCTGCTAAATCTAGTCCACCAATCTTCTGTTTCATTGGAATCCACTCCTAATTATTTGTTTCCTTCTCTCTCCTTTTCCTCCCTTATTTTGGACTGTCTTCTGCCTATCAGAAAACATTTGACCTTTGACTTTCTGAAGCTGGCTTATTTCACTTAGCATGATAATCTCTAATTCCATCCACTTACTAGCAAATGCCATAATTTCATGCTTCTGTTTGCTGCATAATACTCCATTGTGTATCTGTTGGGAGACAACTAAGATGTTTCTATAGCTTGAATATTGTGAATTGAAATGCTATAAACATTAATGTGGCTGAATCATTTTAGCATGCTGATTTTAGGACTTTTGGATACATAGCAAGAAGTGGGATAGCTGGATCATATGGTAATTCCATTCCTAGTTTTTTGATGAATCTCCATACTGCTTTCCAGAGTGGTTCTACTAATTCTTTATCCCACCAACAATATGTGAGTATACCTTTTCCCCCAATGTTTGCCAACACTTACTATTATTTGTATTCTTGAAAATTATCATACTTATTGGAGTGAGATGAAATCTCAATATAGTTTTTATTTGCATTTCCCTAACTGCTAGAGATGTTGAACATTTTTCATATATTTGTTGGCCATTTGTATTGATCTTCCAAAAACTAAACAAACAAAAATGTTGGATTACAAGGTTCAGACTCACCTTGACCTTTTAATGATGGCTTTGCTCTCTGAGAAATTCATGCTGTTTACTGGTCTATAATTTAGTGGGCTGATGGAAGCCATTTATTTTCTTGCTTTCTCATCTTTGGTGCAGTTAGGAAGGCAATCAACAGAAAGATAAATCAGAATGCCTGGGTTTTAATCATTGATGAATCTTACTCAGTGACACTTAGCAAGAAATTCTCTAGGCTGGTTTTCTCACCTATTCTGTAGCCTATTTTTCTTACCTATTCTGATTCTTTCATCTGGGATTCCAAATTCTTTTTTGGGAAGGGGACTAGGGATTGAACTCAGGGTCACTCGCCACTGAGCCACATCCCCAGGTCTATTTTGTATTTTATTTAGAGACAGGGTCTCTCTGAGTTGCTTAGCACCTCACTTTGGGCTGAGGCTGGCTTTAAACTTGTGATCCTACTGCCTCAGCCTCCTTCTGGGATTACAGGCATGTACCACTATGCCATGCTAGGGGTTCCAAATTCTTTAGGGTCCTTCAGAATGTAGTAAAAATCTGAATTTTGGGGAGGGGCATTTTAAATAAAAACTTACTTGAAATCAATTATGTGCTCCTCCATTGGGGCACATCATCTGAGCTTCCTTTACTTTTTAACAACAGTAATAGAAACTTAATGTAGTTCCACAAATTGTCTTATCATGATCAAAAGCTATTATGTACAACAAATTATTTAGTTAATTAATATAGATTGGTACATAAAATCTTTTAAGGCAAAAGTTATTAAGAGAAAAAACGAAGTACTGTATTTCTTCAAGGGTCACAGATGGGAGCCCATGTACTTAAGTCATTTCTAGAGTAGTTCCAGCTCCATAGTTCTAGGTCTGGGATCTGTAAACTTCATCTGTAAGATGATAGATGACAACTATTTTATATTTTGTGAACAAAATGGTCTCTATCACAATTAATCAAGTTTGCTTTTGTTGTATGAACAGCCATAGACAGTATGTAAAGGGGCAGGTTTGTATTCTAAGACTTTATTTACAAAACCAAGCAGTGGGCCAAATTTGGTCAGCCAACCAGAGTTTGCTGTCACTGTTTTTGAGGATCCACAAACCCTGGAACTGCTTGCTCATCAAGGAAGGGAATGCAGAGACAGAAAGATAAACAGGATGAAATCTGCTTTGTCTATTAAAGTTTTGTGACTCAGATTTCTATTCCAAATACAGTGACCATAAAATGACACCAGATAAATTGTACTTTAAAGGTTTTAGAAAAGATCCTCATGTTAGGTTCTCATTATTCTATTTGTTCTTATAAAGTCAAGCCTAGCCAGCATCACACAAGCAATCACTCTAGGTTGCCTCTCTTCCTGCTGTTTTAGTCACTGTTGGTCACCTAGGCAAGATAAGAGGAGGAGGGGGACATGAGAAGAAAGGAAACCTAAAATCTATAAAAGGGGTAAGACATACGTACTCTTTTGGGCACCAGCTCTAGTCTCCCTCTTCTCTGGAAGAGTAAGTCTCTCTCTCTCTCTCTCTCTCTCTCTCTCTCTCTCTCTCTCTCTCCCCCCACCCCCCAACCCTCTGTTCTGTTTCTTAAATAAAACTTGCTTTCTGCCCTTGCCTTGGCATTTCTCAGATATTTAATCTTCTGCCCCAGGGGAACAGGGACCTGATCCTGATTTTCAAGACCAGTTTAATTATGATTTAGATATGAGGCATCCCCCAAAAGCTCATGTGTGAGACAATGCCAATGATTTAGAAGTGAAATGATCAGGTTATAAGATCCTTAACCTAGTCAATACATTAATTCCCTCATAGAGATTAACTGGGTGGTAACTGTAGGCAGGTAGGGGGTGGCTGCAGGAAGTGGGTCCATGGGGTCATGCCTTTGGAGTTTGTATTTTGTCCCTTTGAGCAGAGCTTTCCTCTGCCACACACTTCTGCCATGATATTCTGTTTCACTTGGGCCCTGAGGAATTGAGTCAGTTGTTGTGGACTGAGACCTCTGAAACCTGAGCTCCCAAAATAAATTTTTCCTCTTCTAATTGCTCTTGTCAGGTATTTTGGTCATAGTAGTGAAAAAATTGACCAAAACAGTGCACAATGAGTTGTGGAAGTTGTATCCCAAAGAGCATGTTGCAGAATTCAAGCTTAACTCTTTGGAGATTCCCAACTGAGGCTAGTAAAAGCCTCAGTACTAGGGACAGAATATCCCAGAAGATGGATTTTTTTTTTTTCCTATGGTGAAGCTTCTAGTTGTGACAAAATATCCACATTCTCTTTCTTCATGTTCATTAGAACTTCACATTTGTAGCTGCAATCCTAGTTGCCTGGATTAAATATTTATTTAAAACATGTACTATTCCTGGGGAGAAACCTTACATGTCTGTTTGATGTGCATAATGCTGGTAGGTTTGGTTCATTTCTAATTGATTCGTTTCAGAAGTTGGCCCTAGGACAGGATGGAGGCAGGAGGGGGCAGGGTCTGTGGTGCTCTCCAGCATGCCCCTCATTCATCCTTCCATTGGTTCTGTTAGATTTCTTTCCCACTTTGCCTGGTGTACCAGCTCTTCTCATTTATAACAAGTATCATATTTTGATATGCAAATGTTGGCAACTTTTACTGAGCAAGCTCTCAATTACTTGCTGCCTTAGTTCAATAATTACATATGGTGAAGAAGCCTTTATTCTGTTTTGCATTCTTGTTGATATCCCCAAGAAAATTTTCTTCACTCATTGACAATTATATACCGAACATTGACTATGTGCTAGTGCTTGGGATGTAGCAATAAAATGGTAAACAATACAAAATCAATTTCATTGATTTTTTCCTTTTTAAAATGTTTTTCTTTTATTTGAGGAAGATTCTTTTTTCCCCATTTCTCAACTTGCATTCCTAACTCCTTACTCCTGTGTTTTCTGATATGCTAGCCATCTTTCATATAAAAGTGCTGAGAGCCATAGCCAAGTAGGAATGACGCATGGCAATTTCCTTGTCAGCCTACCCAATGTTGCTTAGAGGGAGAACTCTCCATTGTGGAAATGGGCTTGCCTTGGACCCAGGTCATTTGCAGTGACCATTGCTTGAAAGGTGACCCTGCTCAAGGACCAGGGCGGATCCGGGTTTAGGGTGGTTCCAGGTTTAGGGTGGATCCTGCTGGGAATAGGATGTATCCTGCTGCCTCAGGCGCCCGCTCCTTGAGTTCCCGTTGAGTTCTCGTGGGATTCAGAGAGTATTTGGGATGCAGAGTATTTGGAGGTGAAAATTTTCCCAGAATGTGCGTGTAGAGTGCCGGTGACAGTTCGAGAATAAAGAATTGCTGTTTGAATCTACAAGGCTGTGAGTGGCTCGTGATTTTGTGCCCAGCCAGACTGCGGCATAAAAGGGCTGCCTAGCTACTGTGATGATTTGGATGTGAAGTGTCCCCCAAAAGCTCACCTCTGAGACAATGCAAAAAGTTTCAGAGGAGAAGTGATTGTGTTGAGAGCTTTAACACAATCAGTGAATTAATCCCCTGATGAGGAGTAACTGAGTGGTAACTAATAGCTGGTAGCATGTGGCTGGAGGAGGTGGGCCACTAGGGGCATGGCTTTGGGTTTATAATTTGTATCTGGCAAGTGGAGTCTCTGTCTCTGCTGCCTGATCATCATATAAGCTGCTTACCTTTGTGATACTCTTCCACCACGATGTTCTGCCTCACCTTGAGCCCCAAGGATGAGTCCAGCCACTTATGGACTGAGGCCTCTGAGACCATGAGCCCCTAAATAAACCTTTCCTCCTCTACAGTTGTTCTGGTTGGGTCTTTCAGTCACAGCAGAGAAAAAGCTGACTAAAACAGCTGCAATTCAGAAATTTTAAAATTTTCTCTGTCATTCACCTGTATTTTTATAGCTTATTTCATTACTCCTTTTGCAAAAAGATTATTTACTATTAATTAATTAATTTGTGTACTCTATTTATAGTTTCCATATGAATGGGGTTTTGTTTTGGTGACCTCCATCTGATGGTAACTCCCCAGAATTTTCCTTTAACCATACAAATCCCTTAAACATCTTCGCTTAATCATCACCTATGATTTCTGACTTTTTTTTTTTTTTTTTTGGTACTGAGGATTAAACTCAGGGGCAGTCAACCATGGAGTTACATCCCCAGCCCTATTTTGCATAGTACTTAGAGACAAGGACTCATTGAGTTGCTTAGTGCCTCACCGTAGTGTAGTTGAGGCTGACTTTGAACTCTCAATCCTCCTGCTTCAGCCTCCCAAGCCACTGCACCTATGATTTCTTAACTGACAAATTGAATAAACTTCTCCCAGCCCCATCATTATAGGGGAATTTGCACTGCCACTACCTCCTTCTTACAACTGTCTGTCACTCTTGCATCTGTAACTTTGTACCTCCTCAACTCCTCTGGCTTTTCTGAGCATATTTTCTTTACCTTTTTCACAGACATCTCTTCTTCCATCATCTGTTCATTATATATTTTGCCCAAGATTCTGTGACCAACTTATTATTCTCATTTTATGCATTCTGCTTGAGTTTACCACCCAAGTGGTTTTAATTATCACTTTTTGATAAGTCTAAAATCTATGTATTATGACCTAAAATCTCTAATAGATTTCATACTTTCCAGTCCCTCTCCTCTTGGATTTCTGCTCAAATATACCACCAGCATCTCAAATTTAATCATTTCCTATCTTCAGACTTGGCATCCTCAAATCCACCCTCCACCTAACACACGTGAGTGTGGCCATGGTGCACCTCTATGGGGACATTTTCAGTGGTTCCCCATCGCCCATAAGTTGGAGCTCAAATTCCAGCTGTGAATATCCCATCCTTCTTGAATTAAGCCGGTTTGCCTTACCCTTTACCCTTATCTTTCACTACTCATCACCCTGCCCTTTAGAATCCAGAAAGTTCACACTGTTTTAAAATTTCCACATCTCTCCATGCTGTCATTATTTTTCTTGGACTCTCCTCCCCACCTCGCCTCTGCTTACATAGTACACCATATCCTACAGATGTTATCTCCTTTATGAAGACATCCAACGTGCTCAGGCCAGCATGAGTTAAACCCAGGCCTATCTAACTCTAAACTCAGACTTTTGTTATTTGATCTTATACTGCCTTCATGTTCTGGAAATTGTTCAATAATATGTGAACAATTTGTTCTAGAGTCTCCATTAGGTATCCCTTCTTGCATTCTAGAGAACAATTTGCTTTCTGTCTTCTCTTCTATGGGCTGCAGAACGTTGAGCACCCCTATATCTACATTTAAAATATTACAATTAAATTACCTATATATGTGTCTATACTTTCTAATAGAATGTAAACTTCCTAAAAGAAAAACTCTCTATTCTTCCTTTATCCATACATTTAATAAAATTTGTTAAATGTTTGCTGATCGTGAATACTGAAATCTTTGGTGTTGACTCCTCTGTGGCATTCACATGTATCAACTTCATATATGGATCTCAACCTGGAATGAAGCAAAATTTTTAATTAGGTGTTGACCAATATTTAAAGTGACCTTCCCCTCCCAACTGAGCCTAACACCCTTTAACCAGATTTGAGTGCTTCATGCTCTTCTTTTTGATGAGGTGTTTTTCACTACAGTCTTTTAGTAACTAAAAAAATGAATTCTTGTTGGCTAACATACATGCCCTGCATACTTAACATTTCCTTCTGTAGGAGGGAAAAAACAAACAAAAGGAACATAAATCTTATAGAGCTTGTATGTCCTGACCTACATGGAACTGAAGTGTAGATAATGTAATGTGTTAGATACTATGAGGTACAGGTTCTATACATTATCAGTTCACTTTTTTTTTTTTTTTGTGGTTCTGGGGATTGAACCCAGGGCCTTGTGCATGCTAGGCAAGCACTCTACCCCTGAGAGCACTATTAGCTACTGTTCTGACCTCTGTTTTTCAGGAGAAAAGGAACACAAAAAATTATTTATCTTCTTAGGAAATACTGTTAAACATGAGAGCTATAAGTCTGTAACTCAAAAAAGAGATTTAATATTCTAGATTGCAAGAAGGGCCACCTAATAGAGATCCTAGAAAAATCACATATTATTGAACAATTTCCAGAACATGAAGGCAGTATAATAAAATCAAATATTGAGAGTGTGAGCTTAGAATTAGATAGAGCTGGATTTAACTCTATTTTGCTTATATTTTATCAATTCATCAGAACATTTGTTATTTTAACAAGTAATGATGGAGCACCCTTATATTGCAGGAACTCTTAGGAATGCTAGGAAACTGATGGAGAGCAAGACACAAATTCCTTACCTTCATGGAGTTTAGATTCAAATGGTGTATACAGAAAAAAACACATACCCTTATAAATGAGCCAAGGACTTAGATAATGTCTGAAATGAATAAAACAGGAGATGCTAATCCACACTGGGCAGTCTTTATGAATAGATGTTGTTTGGGCAGAAAATCATTTGGCAGGAAGTACTCCATGACCTTGAACTTTTAATATACAGGCTGTAGAGAAAGAGAGGTGGTACACACCTTTAATCCCAGCTACTCAAGAGGCTGAGCCAGGTAGTTCACAAGTTTTTAGGCCTTTGGGGCAATTGCATGAGAGACTTTCTCAACATAGTATTACAAGGACTGGGGATGTAACTTGGTGATAGAGCACTTTCTGAGCATGCACGAGGCTCTGAGTTTAGGAGAAAAAAAAAACTGGAAAGAAAGATGTGGGTAGTTTGGAGGAATAGAAAATCGATGTGCCCACTGGAGCATTGAGAGAGGAAGTTAGAAAAGTAGAGGGGAGCCAGACATATAGAAAGGGAAAACTCATGGAAAGCAGTTTGAGTTTTATTCAATAACAGTGAAAACTTCTAGAGCACCTTTAGTGGATGACTAACACTTAATGCTATAAAAGATAATTCAGGTGTCATTTGAAGAAATGGAATGTGACTTATTGCTTTCACGTAGATTAAGATATTTTGAAAATATCGTATTAGCCAAAGTCTTTGTTTATACTAATCAAGCTAAAGAATGATTGGGTTGTTCATAAAGCAATGGTTTACCATGATAATTTAATTTAAATATAAAATAATATAAATTAAGTAATAAAACTGATAACTAAGTATATAAGGGCTTTAAACAGGACATTAAAATACATTAGAAAGTACAGGCCCTACTGTTTCTTTAATTTCAATTCTGAAATTTGATTGTGTGAAAATGGTGATAGTGACCAAAGGTGGCAGTTAGAGAAATACTTGTTTGTCCCATATAACAAACAACAACAACAACAAAAATCCAGAAATATTATCGCCTAATGAAACAATGCCTCAAGTCCCATTCTGAGCTGCCTGAGCCTATTTGTGCAGGTGGAGGGAGGCAAGGAGACAGAGGGGGTGTGTTGCATGGCTACATGTAGCTTATTGTCAAGAGTCTTGTTTTTGTTGGGGTACTTGGTCCCTCAGGCTTATAACATTATTGAAAATAATTAATAACTAACTGGAGCAAGACTTGCCTTAAATGAGGTCTATGTCACGAATGAAGGATTCTGAGTAATCCCAAATCCAATTCTTTGTACATAACTTCAACAAATTAAATGAAAATACAAGAGAGATAATTAAATCTAAGTGTTCCCAGTTGGAAAACTTTCTTTTAAACTCCATCTCAGAAGCATCCAAGGAGACAATGTTTCCTTTCCCCAGTGTGTGGCACTCTGCTTCCACCCAAGCCGTCATACGATGGCCCTTCAGAAACAGTGTGTTGGGTTTTGGTCAAGTTCCCAGGTGGCTTCTCAGTCCCACCTGATGATTCATCTTGGCTGGGGTCCAGTTGTTACAGATCAGAATTGGAATTTCTCCATGAATTTGGAGATGTGAAGCGAATTATTTTATCAGATAATCTTGAGTAAAATTTAGGAAACTGGACATATGTGGAAGTTTTGAATCATCAGGCATGAAAAATGGGGAGGGAACTAGTGAAAAAGGAGACATAATGGCCATGAGTCAAGCATCTTGGAGGGAGCAGGACCAAAGCTCCTTCTGTGATTGGATGCATGTAGGGCATCTGTGCTGGAGTATGGCCCATCCCACTCAGCAGACAGAAAACCTGAGTTCTTATTTACACCTTTTCCCCAGATACCTCTGAGCTGAGGAAGGGCCATTAAACAATCTGGGTTTAGGTGGTTTTTTGTTTGTTTGGTTGGTTTTGTTTTTTATCATGTTTAAGCAGCCAGAACATATAATACTTAAGCCTCTTTTAGAAAAGAAAAATATATACACACAAAAGCATGTGTGTGGGTTTAGATACACACAGAAAGAGAGTGCCATCTTTAAAATACTGTAGAACAATGAATTATGGGCTGATCTTATATAAAACTATTATTTGCAAATTGGTGAAGAATGAGCACTTGTAAATGTGAATGGATGTCATTTCTTTTGTGGGAGTTTATACAACCAGAGCTCTCTGAGTCGACTGCTCTAGTCATGAATCAGATACACACTGACAGATGGCTGTTGTTCAATCAGGGTTTCTTAGCTTCCTGAATATGCCTTATCCTGGTGATTTTCTGTTTGGGTTCTGCTCTATTCACTTTAATCCTTCCTAACCCTTCTTTATCCATCCTTGCTATATTGTAAATGTGGTTCCTATTTTAGTCATTTCGGGTTCCTCTTTTTTTTTTTTTTTCTCATCCCATGTGTTTCCTTTGCTCTGATTGAGAGACATGTGAGAGAAAATTTGGAATACTTCCATTTAAATTAGAGCAGTGTCCTTTTTTTAGATTTTGCAGCTGATTTGGTTTGTGCTGGTCATAGGTTAAAGGAAAATATGTCTAAAACACTCAAAATGAGCAAGACAATTTAAGACCCATTTAACCTTTATTACTTCCTTTTCTCACTGTAACAATGCAAGACAAAGTATCAAGACCTTTATTCTACAAATGTGGAAA
Source organism: Marmota marmota marmota (assembly GCF_001458135.2). Classification (NCBI taxonomy): domain Eukaryota; kingdom Metazoa; phylum Chordata; class Mammalia; order Rodentia; family Sciuridae; genus Marmota; species Marmota marmota. The sequence goes on along the minus strand of NW_025999961.1, from coordinate 454,414 downwards.
CTGGCTTTATGAGTTATATAAGTTGCACATGATTGTATCCACCAGAATCATGGCTGTGTGTTTATGTGTGTGTGTGAGTGTATTCTTGAGGCTTCCTCTCCAAATCCCCTATACCAGCTCTAGATGAGTGATCAGAAATAGAAGACATGTAAGTCTTCATCAAACTTTTCTGACCATATAAATATTTTGAAAGGAAAACATCTTTATTGTTGAATCATAAGAAAACCATGATTTATGCTATTTATTTGACTCCTATCCTAACTTGGTTTTGTTACACAGATGATGATATTGTTTCTTGAGGCATTTAGTTGAATTTAATGGAATGATTATGTAAAGGAGTCACTTCTCATGTTTCACTGATAATATGGGAATAAATTCCCCATGATCATGAAAAATTTTGATGCCAAATGACATGTTAAGAGAGTTGAACACATTGTTTTGAATTTTAATAACAACTCATTTGTGAATAAAAGCATTTATGCATTACTTATTTCAAGCAGTAAAGAATCAAATTAGTGGTGTGTGTGTGTGTGTGTGTGTGTGTGTGTATGTGTGTGTATAACAGGGAACAGCAGAAAAATAATTCAACCTCAGCACCGTGGCACACACTTTTAATCCCAGCTATTCGAGAGACTAAGACAAAAGGATGTCAAGTTGGAGTCTAGTCTGGAAAACTTAGTAAGACCCTGACTTGATATAAAATTTTTAAAAAGGACTGGACATGTAGCTCAATGGTTGAGCAGCCCAGGTGTCTCTCCTTAGTACTGGGGGGAAAAAAAAAACCTTGTTCTAGAAGTTTTTGTTGTTTTTTTAAAATTTTTTTATTAGTTGCTCAAAATATTACAATGATCTTGACATACATTTGATTCAAATGGGGTATGAATTCTTATTTTTCCATGTGTACAGATTGCAGGATCACATTGGTTATACAGCCATGTTTATACATACAGCCATACTAGTGTCTGATTTTAGAAAAATATCTAGAGCTCTGAAATAACTTCTTCAATCTGGTTTTGGCCTCAATTGTTAGGTTTTAACTGTTCTTAACTTCTTTTTCTGTTTTGCATTCTTTTATCATTTTTAATTCTAATTTTCAAGGACAACTTAGAAGTGCACCATCAATATTCATATCTGTATCAGTCCATCAGGGAGCTGCTCTGAACAAATGATAACAACTGAAGATGCAGATCACTCTAACGCGTGCTATACATTGTCCAAGAGTGCCTGCATAAGAATCAGACCGATTCCTCATGTTTCCTTCCTAATTCTTTCCCTATGGTCTCTACTTTCTTAAATGTAGTAGATAATAATTTAACATTGACTTTGAAAGCATCAAGCTTGGATGAGAAATTACAAACCTTCTTATGGAACTCTTCAATTTAACAGAAGAGAAAACTGAGAATTAGTCTTCTCTCAGTTTTGTGTTCTACCCTTCTTCTTTGTCAACTTCCAGATATACAAGGTCAACAGTTTATTCAGTGCCAGAGGTCTCTAACTGCCTACTTGCTGACCCACCAGGATGATACATTCAGAGGGCATGTGGGACAGTGGCCCAGACAGGGGAGGGTTGTACATCACCCATCTCTGTTGTTGGATCTGTAGATGACAGAGCCTTCTAAAATCAAGAGCCATTTGGAAAGACTAAGACAAAAAGATGTCAAGTTGGAGGCTCTCACAACCTACAAAACAGAAATACATACATTTTTCTTTTGAGAAAAGAAAAAATAAAGTACTTATAGCCTCCAGTATCATTCAACTCTGTTAGAATGAACTTTTTTTCAATTCACATAAGGTCAACTCTTTGGGCATTATTAAAATTTAACAATGTTTTTCTATGGTTGTTTCATGATATTTAATGATAGTATTTCTGCTGTTTCACATTTGATATGTATATAATTCCTTTTGGATTTAAGGGATGAGAAACTAGAAATGGTTAAATAATAAAATATGAAAGAAATCCACTAAAATGTGTGTGTCTGACATTATACTCATTAGCAAACAATAACTTTTCTAGTATAGAACAAAGTTATTTTTTAGTGGAATATGACTAAAAGAGTCCATTTAAAAGTGCCATTCAATATATACTTAGTACCAAATCAAAGTTAAATGATCCAAGTGTCAAGAGTGTTCACTTTTCATATTTTATTATGTATTTGTTTATCTTAAAGGGAACAGTTTTTGTTTGCTTGTTTTTGATATTGGCGATTGAACCCACCGGTTTCCTTGGTAACCATCACAGCAGACTGATCGATTCCAGTAATAAGAATCTCCCACGTAGTTTGCATTTTAATAAATTCAACAAATACTTGCTGAATGCTGAGGACCAGGTACTGTCATAGGTGTTGGGCAGAAAGCAATGTATAAGATAGAAAAAGTCCTTGCATTTATGGACTTTATAGGCTGATGAGGTCAATGTTAAGCAAGACCTATGTGATGCAGATGACAGACAGGGATGGCTAAAGTGTCAGAAAAGGAAGAGAGCATCTCTGGGATGGATTAAGTCTCCAACAAGGAGGGGTATTCAGATAAGCTGGGCATTTGGGCACTGAACTAATGAGCCACATCCTCAGCCCTATTTTGTATTTTATTTAGAGACAGGGTCTCACTGAGTTGCTTAGTGCTTTGCTTTTGCTGAGGCGGACTCTGAGCTCTCAATTCTCCTGTCTCAGCCTCTTGAGCTCCTGGGATTATTGCTTGTTTTATCAGTTAAAAAATGATGTATTTACTCTAAAACTCTTGGTGTTTTATAAAAGAAATAACTGATTTGTCTACTAAAGTATTTCCAGGTAAATGCACCGCATGCTAATTTTTAAAAGGCCATTTTCAGCTGAGCATGGTACACAGACCTGTAATCCTAGCAGCTTGGGAGGCTGAGGCAGGAGGACTGCATATGGAGTTCAGTTTAAGCAACTTAGGGGAACCCTGTCTCAAAATAAAGAATAAAAAGGGCTGGGTTGTAGCTCAGAGGTAAAGCACCCCTAGGTTCAATCACTATTATAAAAAATAAGAATAAAAGGCAATTGTTCTCTAAATATATTTTTTTAAATTTTTAGTACACAAAGTATATTTTTTTGAGGAGCATTACAGAAACAAGAAATAGAGGTGTAAAAAACAGTTGCTCTTATGTGACACAATGCACATAAATTGGATCAGAAAAAGGGAATTTAATGAATGGGCACATTTTGCTTGAACACCCACTGCTTTCTGGTTTTTAAGCTTCTCAACTTAAGCAGCAGCCATCGTGAGCCTTTGATGGGTAACTCCGACTTTGGGGCACCCTGCCCAGAACAGCCATCCATAGGCAGTGCCTCCAACGTCACCCTTGGCTCTCTCCTGACTCTGGTCATCATGGCTTTTCTCTTGGCTAGCTTCCAGGATGGATTACCCTGGGATGGTCTTTTCCATAAGACACACTTTGAGATTAAAGACCTCCTTTGTTTTGAGATTTCATTGGACCATGCCTTATAAAGACGAAGCCTTAATGATAGGATTTAAAGCTTTAAGGAAGGGAAGTAGGAAAGATGATATTAAAATGCAGGCTTTTCTGGTCCCATTACACAAATTTTGTTGGTAACCATCACAGCAAACAGATCAATTCCAGTAATAAGACTCTCCCACATAGTTTGCATTTTAATAAATTCAACAAATTCCTGCTGAATGCTCAGGACCAGGTACTGTCATGGGTGTTGGGCAGAGAGCAATGCATGAGATAGAAAAGGTCCTTGCATTTATGGACTTTCTAGGCAGATGAGGTCGATGTTAAGCAAGACTTTTGTGATGCAGATGACGGAGTAGGGATGCTAACCTGTCAGGAGAAGAAGAGAGCATCTCTGGGATGGCTTAAGTCTCCAACAAGGAGGGGTATTCAGATAGGCTGGGCATTTGGGTCAGATGTGTGCCATCTTATTGGCCAAAGGTATTTTCCCATTTGCTGCCAGGCTTTTCCTGTCATTTTAGCCTAAACAATGGTTGGCACAGAAATTAGAGATAGTATACCCTTTGTTAAGGACTGCAATCTATTTATTTTTATTTTTAATTATTTGGTTGATCTAGTGTGTGTTTTATTAAAGAGTAGAATCTTTGGACATTATTTTTAAATGTGGTGACTCTTCCAGTCCCATTCTTCATTGATATCATTGGCATGCAACTGAAGGTTTGGAAAATAAATACTTAAAATTTCAGAAGATTAATAAGTAGTCACCAAGACAACTTCAAAGATAAAGAGGAGGCAGAATATTTATTTGAAAGCTGACCAATGATTCAACAATAAAATTCATAACAGAAGGACTTAAAATCATATAGTAATATTTATAATTCACTTTATATTGAATCTTGTTACACACACACACACAGAGACACACACAGACATACACACACACACACACACACACCTCTCAATTGCTATGTGGTTTTCTTAAGGTTGTAATAGTGCTTTTTAAAATAGGAATATTTTAAACATGCTGTTTGAAATTTTGTTTCATAACAAAGGGTTTCTTTGTTTTCTTTTGTTTCTTTAAACAAATTCTTTCTGCGTACCACTGCTTGTACCTTTTTTTTTCCTGTTAAATTCAAATGTTTATTTCAGAAACATTTCTGCTAGCATATTTTTGTCTTTAAGAGTTACCTGTGTATTTTTAAAATTGAGGTACAGTCGACAATTAAAAATTGTGTGTGTGTATATGTGTGAGTGTGTATATATATATGTATATGATTTAAGTACACAAAGTATATGGGATTTTAGTACACAAAGTATATTTTGAATATTGAATATTGAATATATATATTGAGCATATATATTGAGCATATATATATTCAAGAATATTGAATATATATAAATATAATGATATACAACATGATGTTTTAATATATGTGTACATTGAGAAATGGTTAAATCAGCTAATAAACATATTTGTAATCTCACATACTTATTTTGTCATTGTAAGAACATCTAAGATCAACTCTCAGCAATTTTCAAACATATTTTTAAAAATTTGCTCTAATTAAGTATACATGAGAGTAGAATGCATTTTAACACATTGTACATAAATGAGCACAACTTTTTCCTGTGGCTGTACATGGTGCAGAGTCACACCAATAGTGTAATAATACATGTATTTAGGGTAATCATGTCTGTTTCATTCTACCATCTTTCCCCACAACTCCTCCCTTCCCCTCACTCCTCTCTGCACGATCATTCATTCTTCCCTATTCCATCCCTCCACTGTGAATTGGTATCTGCTTATCAGAGAAAACATTTGGCCTTTGGTTTTTTGGGATTGACTTATTTCACTTATTATTAATACATTAAAAAATATTTTAGTTATAGATGGACACAATTTCTTTACTTATTTTTATGCGGTGATGATTATCAAACCCAGTGCCTCACACTTGCGATGCAAGCACTTCACCACTGAGCTACAGCTCCAGCCCATTTAATACATTTTTAACAGGATAAAAAATTAACAAATGTGTTTAATTATAGTTTTGACATGGGAGCTTTACAGCTGAAAACCCATAGACCCAGGGTAAGCTGTCCATCTTTAAGTGTAGGTTGTAGGAAGAACAGGCAGCCATGCAGACTGACTGGATGAGAACGTGTGATCTACTAGTGGTAGACAAGAGGGATCCCAGCAAGGCCTGTCTGTTCAGATTCTCCTGGGCCCATCTTTTATTGGCTTACTCACATTTAAGGTGTTATCACTGCTCTAAAACTTTCCATGTGTGCTATTTTACTACAAAACTTATTCAACACATTCATTGAAAACAATAGCAAACAAAATTTTATGACCTACATCATTGTAAGTATGCTCATGATTTTCTCTAAAGTTCAGCTGAGTATAATTTTCATTTGACCATTTCAGTCAAAGAGTTCTCAATCACATTATAATCATGGGGACATCAGAGGCGGAAAGTAGATAATGTTGATAAAAGTGGTATATGGTAATCCACATTTATTTAAGTAATTTTTATTAGAAATTAAAATTGAACAAATATTAATATTCTTAGTAAAATTATTAGAAATTTAAGAAGTATACCAGTGACTGAACCATAAAACCTCTGAGAAAACAGGAAAGTGGACTTAAAAAACCTTCATAAGCTAAAACCTTGAAATGGAAAAGAAACTATTACTGTAAAGGTGGACACAGAATATTGAAGAAAAATAATAATTGAAAGTGAGAAGGATAAAATGTATTGTGATTAATATTACAAGAATGAATTCAAAATGGATTAAAATTTTTATATGTAAAATGTTAAACTTTAAAGTTCCTGGAGAAAAAAATTAGGAAAATCTTCATGACATTGACCTGATCAGGGACATCCTGGCTATGACATTAAAAGAACAAGTGATGGGGCTGGAGTTGTGGCTCAGTAGTAAAGCACTTGCCTTCCATGTGTGGGGCACTGGGTTTGATCCTCAGCATCACATAAATATGTAAAATAAAGATGTGTCCATCTAATTTTTTTTTTTAAAAAAAGAACAAGTGACAATGTCAAAAGTAGAGAGATGAGAATACATCAAATTTAAAAGTATCTGCACAGAGAAGGGAATGATCAATAAGTGAAAATACAGCCTACAGAATGGAGAAAGTATTCTCAAATCTTATGTCAGATAAGAGCTACCATCTGGCATATATAAAGAAGTTATGTAACTTAGCAAAAGAAGAAATAACCTAACTATAAAATGGGGAGAGGACTTGAATAGACATTGTTCTAAAGAATCATACAAATGGGCAAAAAACATACGAATTTGCTCAGTGTCAATTTAATAAGTTATTAAAGGAAATGTTAATCAAGAACATAATGAGATATTACCTCACACTTCACACGATTTTTGGATGGTCATTAAACAAATGGAGAGGATGAAGAGAAATTGGAGCCACCATGCATTGTCGTGGTAAAATGCTGCAGATGCTATAGACAACAGTGTAGATATTTTTCAAAATATTAAAAATGGAAGTACCACATGACCCAGCAATTCTGTTTATAGATACTGAAAACAGGATCCTGAAGAAATACTTGCATACCTCTTTTCACTATAGTATTATCACAGTAACGAAGAGGTAGAAGCAGCCTAACTGTCAGTTGGCAGATGAATGGAAGATGAAGTATATGCATATAATGGGAGATTATTCAGTTTTTAAGAAGTAAACACTGGCACAACAGCATGCCATTATGCTAAATGAGGCCTTATGCTAAATGAAATGTCAGTTACAAAGTGACATATATGGCATGATTCTACTTACATGAGATATTTAAAGTAATCAAACTCAGAAACAAAGGAGAATGGTGGTTGCCAGAGATTAGGAAAAAGGAAAAACTGTGATCTGTTGTTCAAAGGATATAGAGCTTCAGTCTTCAAGAGGAAAAATGTATAGATCTGATGTACAATGATGTGCTTTCAGTCAAAATACCATACCATATAACTAACATCAAGAGAGTAAATTTTATTTTTTTCCTCTCACAATAAAAAATATCACATGATATCATGGAGATTATTAAGATAAACCAACATGGTGTGTGTTACACTGAAAAAGTCAAGTTTCTTGGGGAACAAGTTACTTATAGGGTCATCTATCAAATTAGGAAAAGAAAACAGAACAATTTACTCAATCTTTAAAATTCAGGTATGATGACTATAATGTTTATAATGGAATCAAAGATAATTCAGCCCTTCATGTAGGAAATACTAAGCATTACTTTTCTGGGGAAATGCATTTAAGTGTGTGTTTCTTTAAGTTCAAAGTTGGCTCACCATAGTTATTAGAATTACTAAAAGGAACTCTTCTGAAAAAAGTATTTAACAGGTGTCAGGATAATAGACCCTATCTTGTACTCATCCCTGATAGGTTGTGAGATGAACACCAAGCCCAAGTCTGCACTCAATATCCAAAGAGTGTTGCCAAAGAAAAAAAAATGTGAGATGCAACTGATACTGGTAGCTTCTTCCCACAAGAGAAAATTATTTTCTCAATTATTAGAGATCCTCAATGGGTAGTACTGTCAAGTTGCTAAACAGTCTTAGTGTACATCCTATAAATTATTATGAAAATTGAAAATTAATAACATGAATTTTAAAATTTACTGTATATTAATTTTTGTACATCTGTATAGTGAATTCAATATAAAAATATGGTTAGATGATGTCACTTAAATGTCTATTTATTTGAACAATGAAAACAGAATATACTTAGAAAAAATATATAGTGATGATTAATCCAGATGTCATTTTTGTAAGTAACAAAATACAAAGTAGATAAAAGGTTAAAATCTGCTGATACATGCGTATCTGAAATTATGCATTTTACCTTCAATGATTTAAAAATCTTTGGGGAAATGTGCCAATACAGGCTAATATTTGAAGCTTGATGTATAATATCTAATTATTTTATATGATTGTATTATTATTAGATTTTTGGTTTGGCCCATTACCTTTCACAGACTCTCTCTTTTGTCAAACTTTAATTAGGTCCCTCTGAAAACTCTTTTCTACTAGGTCTAGGCTTTGAACCTATTCAATATTCTATAAATACTAGGTTTGCTTAGCCTAGTCTAAAATCCCACTGCCGCAGCCCGGCTGGCTGGGCAAAATAAGCGGAGGGTGACGAATAACTTGTGTACGTTGATACAGCAGGAGTGGAAGCCGTTTATTGAAGGACAGGAGCAGTATTTATACATTCCACACAGCTTATCTAATTAGCATAAACTAGATACATCAGTCAACCAATAAGGAATCTCCACACTTAATGGCTCGCTTTTGTTACTTCTCAAACCATTCCCTCTGGCATTTTGCCAGGCACCATCCAGACTTGTTTATGAACTCTAACATTCCCCTGGCTAAATGCCAGGTGTTATTTTGACTTGTTTACAGACTCTAACATCCCACTAAATCTGTTTATTTAGAGTACCCATCCTCACTCCTCAATGATTGGGGGGTCCGTACACCACCTGTCTTTGGTGCCTCTTTTAGCAAGAATAGCATTAGGTGGATTGAGCCAGAATCCCCCTCTGCTTAATGATTTAGTAATTTATCATCTTGGTGATTTTTACCTCAGCCACCCCCTCACTCTGCTCATTGGCTATAAATTTTCATCCACTTGTCCTTCTTGATTCTGGAGTTGAGCTCAATCTGTCTCCCTTGTTGCAGTAGCCCTATTGCAAAAGGCTTGAATAAAGTCTTCCTTATTATTTCAAAAGGGTGAGAATTATTTTTCTTTAATGTATTTTTAGTAACTTTTAAACAATTATTAGAAATTCATGTTGAATCCCTCTCATGAGATAGGAACAATATCTTTCTTTTTCAGTGATGAAACACTTTATTCTGTATCTATGTATCTGGAAAATGAAGCTGCATTGGGGGCACATTGTAGATGAGGAATGATTCATGCATGGTGAGTACAAAACCAATTATAGAATTATTTCTTAACTAGTACCAGGTACACCAAATTACAAATGCTTAAACAAAAGTAAAACATGATTTGCCACGTTAAAAATCTAGAAGAAGAATAACTTTTGCTTCTGTCTGTGCCATATTTCCCACCTGAGTTTTAATTCTAAGAGAATCATCATGGCTCTTGACTCCACTCAGCATAATGCCTTGCTCATGAACTTAATTTACAAATGTTTTGTACCTGAATGCAAAATACTCTGATCAGAAAGCTAATTTGAGTAAGATTACATATTTTGAGGAAGAAGCCCAAATTATTCTTTTAATAAATATTTAATAAGTATAAGAAACTTAAAAACCACTAGAATATGCAAGCATTCATTTTAGAATAGGCAGGTACTAATTTTAACAAGGGAAGAAAATATCTTTAAACTCATGAAGTTAATTCCTGGTACAGCCTTTACATAATCTTTAGTTCAGGATTGGCAAGCTACTTCCTGTAGTCCAAATCTTGTACATCTTCTCTTCTTGTCAATAAAGATTTATTGGAAGCAGCCTTGTTTATTTGTTCACATGTTCTCTAGGACAGCTCTTCACTGTAATGTCAGACCATGCGAGCTGCAAACCTGAAAACACTTAATACCTGAAACTGTATAGTAAAAGGCCTTTTCTGTATATATATACTCTTCTTCTCCTTTTATGGTCAATTTTGGTTAACTTTATTATTTCAAGAAGAGTTGTCTAAAAAGAAGCCTTGTCATATTATATAAAATTGGGTAAAAGAATACTACTTAGGAACTGATCGTGACTGACATTGCTGTGTACTACAGATGGTGAGTCAGAGGATATATAAACTAAAGTGACTTGTTTCACAAGTACATTCAGACATGATTTCTATCTGGGGAAGCAATCTATTTCAAATTAAGTAGCCAGTGAGTATATCTGTGCTGAATTCTAATTGATTTTCTAGGTGAGTGATTATATAATAAATTACCTGATTACTTGAAAATGTGAGCTTCATCTAGGACTCAAATAAAAATGTTAATTGAGTTACTGATGTAGAATATATCTTTCAGGGATATGCATATGCCTGAAATTTAGACCATCAAGAACTGTCTACCCATCTAAACTATGCTTTTTTGAATGAACATTATAACTTTCATATTTCTATTCTTTATTTTCCTACAACTTCATGTCTGAACTCTCTATATGGGTCATGTCATAATATAGCCACTCTATCTTATAGGAATAAATGATGAGAACTTATATGGAGTGTTAGAATATTATTGGTTTCTCTAAACAACTCCTTTCTAAAGATAGGACAGATATCCTCGATTTCCCTGTGAAGAAACTGAGGCAGAGATGGTGAATTGTTTGTCTACACTTAGAAAAAAAAGTAGAATCGTCACAAAAATTGGTAATTTGATTCTAACTCTAGGACCCAAGTCATTGCATCCATAGTCTTCTCAGACAGAATCAGGCTATATTTAATTTGTGAAATGTCATGATCTTAGTCACATTATTATTGTTATTTGTATTATTGTCACTTTTAATGAAGCAATTTGAATTTCACACTATGGATGCAGGCTCAAATGTGTGTGTTGAAAGGATCATAATTCATAGGTGTGTTAAAATATTTGTGTAACACACAACTCTGATTAAATCAGGCACAGGATTTCTTTTTTGTGAAACTAGTTTAGAGTTTTCCTGGGAAGGATCAAAGAGTTAGATAGGATCATTATACAAATTCTAACTTGTATTATTTTACTATATACATGAATTTGCAAGATTGAAGTAGCTTAAGCAAGATTTTTAGGGCTCAATGGTGAGATGCAGAGGCCAAATTATATATTATTTACTGTGTAGGCTGCATACCCTTCCTTGCAGTCTTAATCTTTTATCTCCAGGAGTTTAAATATTTACATTGATTAGTAAAAAATATTTGAGCATTTACCCATTATATACTCATTAAGCATGTTCCTATAATATATGCATTTTCTTCCATTTGTTCTCCTTTAATAATTATGTAATTTTTTAATAAAAATGCAAGTAGAGTTTAACATTCTAACTAGATCCCATTTTTGTGGTTCAACATGATGTGGAGTTATACTGGTCATATATTTGTATATGAACATAGGAAAAAGTTATGTCTGATTCATTCTCTTGCGGATTCCTGTCCCTCCTCTCTTCCCTTCATTCCCCTTTGTCTAGTCCAGTGAATTTCTATTCTTCTCTTCCCCACCTTATTGTGTGTTAGCATCCACGTATCAGAGAGAACATTTAGCCTTGGTTTGGGGGGGATTGGTTTATTTCACTTACCATAATAGTCTCCAGTTCCATCCATTTACTTGCAAATGCCATAATTTCATTTTTTCTTTATGGCTGAGTAATATTCCATTGTGTATATATACTACATTTTCTTTATTCATTCATAAAATAAGTGTGAGGTGGAACCAATTTTAAAAGAAATTTTAGTTTTAGTTATTTTAAGTTTCCAAAAAAATAATAATGAATTCAGAGACACTATATTTGAAAGAGAAGGAAAGTGACTAAATATTAATCAGTATTGTACCTCCTAATTTTAGTGTAACTTTTTATAATAGTTATTTCTATGAGCTATCATAGGTGAGGGAGATTCTCACAATGTATGAAACTCAAAATTCTTATTAACACAGGGTACTTTATTCTCAAGCACACATTAAATACGGGTTTGTTTGCTTAGTGATTTTATTAGTAAATTTATATAGCCTTCAAGGTTGGTTGGTTATTCATACAAAATAATTGAATTTGTATAATTGTATTAATGAATTCAAGATTCACTGAAACTCATTTGGAAATTTTTTTTAATGAATTAGGAATTTTTATATTCAAGTGTATTAATTGGGGTTCTTTAGAGAAAGAGAATCATTAAGATATAAAGATATATAAATGCTGTGATTTAAATGTGGGCCCAAAAGATCACCCTCAAGGCAACCTTTAATAGATAAGAGGGTCATGATGTGTCTGCCTTAATGAATGGATTCATACTAGCATAGAAGCAGATTTCTTATCAAAGTGAGTTCAGCCCTTTCTCTTGTATATACTCTTGCTTTTTGCCTTATCCCCTGGGATGACAAGAAGATGTGGGCCCCTCGACCCTGGACTCCTTAGTCTCCAGAACTATAAGAAATATTTTCTTCTACATAAATTTCTCAGTCTCAGATGTTCTGTTAGAACAACATAAAATGGACTAAGACAACATATAAGAGCATATTTATTATGGGAATTGGATCATGAGATTATGGTGGCTGACAAGTCCCACCTTCTGCTATGTGCCGCCTGGGGAATCAGGAAAGATGATGGTGTGATTCAGCCAGAGTCCAAAGGCTGAGGACCAAGAGTTCTTCTTCCCTAGGACAGGAGAAAGGGATATCTAAGTTTAAGGAGATAGAGAGTTCACACCCCTGCTCCTTAATGGCTTGGATGATGCCAACCAGCACTTGTAGAGGAGGATATTCCTTAATAATCTGCTGATAAATAATAATTCAAATACTAATCTCCTCAAAACATCCTCACAGACAAACCCAGAATTTTCTTTACTACTTATTTAGGCACGTCCAATCAAGTTGACACATAGAATTAGCCATTAAATCAAGCAATTTTTATTTTCAGTTTTAACATATTGCACACAGTAATTGCTTTCTGCATCAAAATCATGTTGCAGTGAAATTTTGTTTTGTTTTTGTTTATTGCTTGGCTAGCAAAGGAGAAACACCACAGGGGAGTCTGGTCCCAAAGGCTGTGATTCTGCCCATTAGGAGGAACAGGGGCTTTTAAAAGGGTGATTCAAAGGCTACATTCCCTGTGTTCTATGTTGGAGTTGAAATTCACTTGTTAATTTGGGAGATAGTCATTTCTGAGACCTACTGGTACCATCCCCAAATTCTGGGTTACTTCATTCCTATGGTGGGTTTGCACTCAGGGACAGATAACTCTGCCTAGGATGGGGAAGAAAGGTAATCCTGTTTCCCCTGAGATTAGGGAGAGGGGAGAGATTAGGGGGGAGCAGGGAGAGAGGAAGAGATGTGCTCCTTTTAAAAATGATTTGCAGTGGCAGAGCAGCAAGTGTTACATTCAAAGCAAAGAATGAAATTAAGGGCGACTGATGTGCAATATCCAGCTTGAACCTCTCAGGCTCATTTCGTTCCCTGTAACATAAGGGAGGGAAATATTCTGAGAAAAAAAGTGAGAGTCCCAGTGAAGTGCATTCATGAATTACAATAGGTGGCTTTGATTAAAGTAAATCCTATTTTAAAATGGCAAAATGTCTCTAAAAGATTCTTCCAAGAAACTAGGGATTGTGCATAGAGTCACATACTTAAACACAAGTGATCAACCAGATAATGACAAAACAGACTTCTCATTCTGTCTCTGTTAACTGCAATCAGAGGCAAAGAAAGAGAAATGATACTATCAGCAGACAATTGTATGCTACCTAGCGTGTGTTTGGGGGAAAAATAAATACAAAAGCTTGTTGTCATCTCTTTAATGTAATTAAAAAAAAATCATTGAAGAAGTAGATGCTTTTCTAAAGAATCTGTGCTGTTAAAAAGCACAGATTTATTTATTTTTAAAATAGATAAATTTATTTATTTTAAAAATAAATAAATTTATCTATTTTAAAAATAAATGTTTGTGAGTTAGTCCTCACGGTTTTCAGAGACTGGCTGAAATACTAATTGTTTTTGTGCTAATTATTTACAAAAAAAAAAAAGAAGAAATTCTTTGCTGTCTTCATTGTTTCTTAGCATGATCCCTGCCCTATGTATGCCTTGTCCAGTCACCTTCCATCTGCCACTGTGGACCTCTAGACTGTGGACCTCTGATGCTGGATGCCCTTCTGTGTCCATGTCCCACCTGATAGAGAAAAGAACTTGGGGTTACTTCTCCCAACTTTGTCTTCTTTCATCAGGAAGCAATTTGGAGATACCGTTGCCCATTTTTCCATAAAAATGAGAGTTTCAAGCTGGATATTGCACATTAGTCGCCCTTAATTTTATTGTTTAATCATTGATAAGAATTGAACATGCATAGTGGTTGCAACATGCTCTTCTCTTGTTCTGGTTTAGTCATGGCCCAGACATACACCCCAATTTGGAGCCAACACAGATCCATGGTTCCACTGTTGGGACGGTTACACTTCACTGCATTTCCAATGCATCTGATTATTCCAGGATTGGAACACTGCTTCAGTTATAGGTATGAATCCAGAGATTTGCAAACATCAGCTCCCAAGGTAACATTGTATGCCACCACTCTGGGACACTCGAGTCACTGCCAGGCGTCAATGGTACACTGGAGTTTGTCACACTTCAGAGTCTAGAGAATTCTAATAACCTGTTATACCCTAGGATCATTTCTGTGAAAGCTGGGGAAAATGAGACCACATTTTCAGAAATATAGCCAAGACAGTGGCAAAGCTAGTCCTGAAGCGGATAATAAGCAGAACTGATGATTCATTTAATGCTCTCAAGATTAGGCTGCACTAATTAATGCATGAAGTCATTATGGCTCTCTGTCAAAGTGAACTTTCCATGAACCTGTTTCAAAGTAAACACCCGAGGGCATGACGTAGATGCATAAAATTTTGATAATTTAGATATTAAAAAGATCCAGATGTCCTTTTATGAAGTACATATTTCATATTCTGAATGTAGTAAGTATTAAAAGAGGTGAACAGGGGTAGAAAAGATTCAAAACAGCCACAACCACACAGTGTAGTTGGTGGTGAAGCATTTTTAATTCTTGAATTTGACTCTAAGCATGACTTTTATTCTGGGAATGTAATTATTTCTTGCAAATTTGTCTTATATATATGTTTCAGGAGGAAACTGTGTTGCAGCTTATGAGATGCACTTTTGGGAATAGACTACCCAGATATGTATCAAAACACATTTGTTTTTCTTCTTAGCCAAACAGCTAGACTATACATCCCTTCTTCCCTGGATCTCAATGGAAGAATGTGTGCCACTTCAAAGACTGGGTCATAACATCTATCTGTGAGTGATTTTTTTTCCTTTCTCCACCTGTGCCCAACCTAGCACAGAATTCTGAAGGCCTTGGGAATGATATAGTCATGGGATGAAGAAACCTGTGTCCCAGAATCATGGAGTGGAAGTGTCCACAAAAAACACACCACTGGACTATGATGAGCCCCTCATGCATGACCAGTGAATTGTGATGGCATTGAAAAATGTCTTGGTAGGCAGCAAGTTGTTATGTTGTCCTGGTCTCCTTTTCTTCAAAGAATTCATATAATTATGAACATTATGTACAAAAGAGAAATTAGGCGCTTAGCAACTCAGTGAGACCCCGTCTCTAAATAAAATGGAAAACAGGACAGGGGATGTGGCTCAGTGGTCAAGTGCCCCTGAGTTTAATCCCTGGCACTCCCACCCCTCCAAAAAAAAAAAATCAGAGCTGAATTCAGTATATTGTCATCATTATAGAAGCAGTAATTTTAATAAATTATTTATTTTTTTATTATTTATTTTCTTATTTTTCATAAGAGAATAAATAAAACAGTCCCCCCAGAAATTTTTTTTTCTTATATTTCTCAGTGCAGTTTGTCCTAAGCACACACCAATAGGGGCAGCTTTTCTAAGAGTTGCAAAGATGTGTTTACTGTAGAAACAGGTCATATAGTACTCTAGAAATTAAGAAACTAGAAACCAGGCTGTGATCTCAAGCTTATGAACATGAAGGCAATTCCTGGTAACTTATTTCTTGTTGTAGTGATGGTTGGGCCCCTAAATATATGGGAATAGAAACAGAATTTTCCAAATGAAGACAAGTGCACACTGCTGGACTCTTGGATCCTGCCATCAATTGTCCATTTGTTATTCATTATTTTGGAGTCACCGTTCAGACATGCTGCCTTAACTTGATTTTCATTTACAAAGATTGATACTTTAAAAGCAGAAGCTCCATTAAGTGAAATATGCAATAATAGAGTTATTTAGTTTCACAGAGAAAGGTCTGTAGAATGAGTGCCTTTACTTCTAAAAATCATCCTATTAAAGCTCTATTTTAACAAAGAATTATTTTTTAAAAATATGTGACCCACCAGCAAACCACATCCACATGGACATTGCTTTCTGGTTGTATTGGGGCTTCCTGGACAGCTCCCCAGGGAGAGGATTCGAGGTTTGGATGGAGAACTCCCAATGAAGACAGCATTTGATCAAGTTCTAATGAGGTTATTTGAAGTTTCCTCTATGTTACTCAGGTCGGCCTAGATCCTGCTATTTTAAATTAGAAATGTGACAATGTTCATGGAATATCTTTTTTCCTTATTGGATATTCAATTTTTTTGAAAGGGGAGCCTGGAAAATTAAAGTAGAATTGTGTGTTCAAATTTGACCCTGGTGAAATGACAATGGATTCCTGGAAGTTTCATACTTTATTTTTGAAAGTAAGCTGGGTTGCTGTAAGAAAACAAGAAACTGCTGTGTAGTAAATGAAGTGAACAAACTGGTACAAGTTGACTCACTGAGCTAGGCATTATCTTCACCATTCATCCCCTTCCTACCTGCCTGGAGAGGGGCACTATCAACCTCCTGCCTCTCCTTTCTGGCTTAGTCCATCTGATGCTCACCAAAGTTACTGAATTAGTAAATTCAAAGAAACATATTGAAAAAACAATTCTGACTTTATAAAGCTAGACATTGGTTGATTAAGTAGTTTATTTTTCTGTTTTTTTAGTTGGATTCAATGTGGTTTTTTATATTACCAATAAATAATATCTTAGTGATATTACTAAGCAGTGATATCAATGTAATATCTCATGGTGTTATGAGAAGTAAGTTCATTCTATTTCAAGTGGCTGCTTTGTGACCTGGAAACACGAGGGTTTCAGTAGGAGAAGCAAGTCTCTGATCCTGCAACCTCCTTTTGAGCCAGTTTACTGTCAAATACTTTCCTGATGTTCCTGCTTAATGAAGCATTTCACTCAAGAGTGCCTTCTTACAGGAGAGCTGAGGTCTTGTATTGGCCCAGTGCTCCTCATTATTTTACAGACTATTCAATGTTTATGCTTAAAAGTGTTCAGCATCTTTAGTAATTAGAAAAATGTAAATCAAAAGTACTCTAAGATTTCATCTCACATCAGTCAGAATGGCAGTTATCAAAATACAAATAACAATAAATTTTGGTGAGAATTTGAGGAAAAAGGTACTCTCATACATTGCTGGTGGGAATACAAATTTGTGAAACCATTATGGAAAGCATGTGGAGATTCCTCAGAAAACTTGGAATGGAACCACCATTTGACTGAGATATCCTACTCTTGATTTATACCCAAAGGACTTAAAATCAGCATATTACAGTGTTGCAGCCACATCAATGTTTGTGGAAGCTCAACTCATGGTAGCTAAACTATGGAACAAATTTGGTGCCTTTCAACAGATGAATGATAAAGAAAATTTGGCATATACATACACACACACACAGTGGTATATTAACGTAGAATGACCTTAAAGAAGAATGAAATTATGGCATTTGCAGGCAAATTGATGGAGTTGGAGAATATCATGCTAAGTAAAATAAGCCAGCCTCAAAAAACCAAAGGCCATTTATTGATTGGGTTATTTGTTTCTTTGGTCTTAAGTTTTTTTGAGTTCTTTATATATCCTAGAAACAAAGGCTGAATATTTTCTTTAATATGCGGATATTAATTCACAATAAGGCGAGGGGCACTAAGGAAGAATAGTGCTACCTTAGATTAGGTAGAGGAAAGTGATGGGAGTGAAGGGGAGAGGATGTGGGCATAGAAAAGACAGTAAAATGAAACAGATATTATTACTGTGTATGTATATATGTGACCACATGACCAATATGCATGACCAATTCTGCAAATGTACACTCAGAAAAGTGAGAACTTATATTCCATCTATGTATGATATATCAAAGTGTATAAATGTATTCTACTGTCATGTATAACTAATTAAAACAAAAAAATATTTTTAAAAAACAAAGGCCAAATGTTTTCTCTGCTATGTGGATGCTAATTCACCATAAAGAGGAAGGCTAAGGTAGAATAGGGAAACTTTAGATTAGGTAGAGGGGAGAGAATGGAGGGTAGAGGGCAAGGGGTAGGAAAAATAATAGAATGAATTAGACATTATTATCTTGTGCATGGTGGGATTCCACATCATGTACAACCAGGAGAATGAGAAATTATACTCCATCTATGTATGATATCTCAAAGTGCATTCTACTGTCATTTATAACTAGTTAGAACAAATTTAAAAAAAAAGAAAGTAAGAAAGAAAAAGGAAAGACCTGATGTACTAACCATGTATTTGTTTCAGATATATTTAAATTTTAACAAGGAGCATACTCATCTTTCAATCAGTGAATTTCTGATGGTGAATGTTTACATTGAGAAGTCAGGTGGTTGTTCTTGTGGATCCTAAAAAATCTCCAGTGTGATTAGTCTTTTTTACCTCCAAAAGTTCATCACATGACAATACCTAAATTAAGCCCTAACACAAAGTTTATCTATCAGTCCTCGTCAGATTTGAGTGACTGTGTCATAAATTCTGGGAATAAATTTGCAATACTTGTTCATCTTATTGGCCACTAGAAACTAGTGTAATTGGTGAATTGAAGACCCACTTCCTCCAAGTTGAAATTGTGATTAGCAATCAAAATCACTGCTTGGAAACTTAGACTAAAAAAGTGGTAAGAATTAGAAAAGCTATTTTGAACTTGAGTCACACATGTATATGGAAATATTATTCAAGCTAAACTTCTCATGAGAAAACTGAATTTATTTACAGAAGCACATACACAAGTGTACATTTTTTTCTTGACATTCTTTGATTTTTCACAACTCTGAGAAAACATTCCTTTCATGTTTTAATCAGTGTGCAGTGGGATGCCAGTTCCACACCCCCATTATTCAAGGCTAAGGGGGTGTGCTCAGCTTCTGTTCAGGGCGGCCTGACATGAGATTAGAAACCTAAATAGAGAAGTAATTCTAATTCATAATCTATCAAAAGAGTAAGATAATTGTAAGAATGACTGGTGGTGTATTCAAATACAAAGATAAGAAAGTTATGGCCAATTAATTCTACTGTCCTTCCTCTTCTCCTCCCCCTCCCTTCCCCAGGTAGGCATAATTTGCCAAAATACGTTCTATGATCAACTGTATCTAAAAAGAACAAATAAAATCTAAAAAAAAAACCCAAAAACCAAAAAACACTAATTACATATTTTTAAAAAGAATGACTGGTGCTGGTAGTGTTAGTGTGGATTACTTTGTTTTATCTTTTGGGGTCTAAATAAAAGTGTAATTTTTTGCATTGAATTTAAGAGTACTTGATGAATGAGGAATTTGTTATAGACTTTAGACTCTTACAGGGATGTGGGAGGAGTTGGGGAAAGGAGGGTTTGGAACAGGTTGTGAAGAATCAAAGGGTTGCTGGACAGTTCATTCTACAAAAAACGCTGGTCAGAGTGGATGTCAGAGCTTGAAGTTAGCATGAAGGCTAAGCATGCCCAGACACTGAGACAGGTCAGAGGCGGAGGTCATGAAGATATCCACAAGAAGCTGTCATGTTTGTGGAGCCATTACTTCTATGTATTCGTAGCCAGATGTCTGTTTGTGGGCCTGAGACAGCTATTGTACAGTTCTGTCCTTACGTGGGAGGGCAAGCTGGTTAGAGAACAAAGGAGCGTGAGGACCAGGTGGAATCCAGCAGGAGCTGGATATCAATGTAACCAGTTCTAACATGCTTCTTAGACTCAAGGCTGCTCTTTGACTTCCACCTTCCAAATTGCGTCTAGAATTGTTCAGAAAAGGAGATTCAAGAACATATAAATCCCACCTTAAGCAAGTTGACATACCATAATCCAACACAGGGATGAAGCAAATGCAAGCCTGATTTTTAACTAGAAGTTCACCATTACCTGGTAAACTTACTTTTCTTAGTATATATTTATTTAGTAATTTGAAAAATGTCAAACACTTTAATAGCTTGCTTATGATGTTACAGACACATAAACATTAAGAAGTAGGCATTTTACAACTCTAAGAATTTAAGTTGTAGAAACAAATAAGGTACAATGATTTATTCTCTTTCTAATATAGTTAATAACCCCAAAAGTAACAGCGATACTGCATTCTAGAACATAACCCATTTTGCATCTAATTTAGCAGCCCTATTTTGGATCATTCCTCAGTGGCCACATGGAATCCTTATTTTTTATTCTATTAGCTCCCTTATTAATGAGTTAAGTAAACTAGGTGCATGCTTGGTACATGTAAGACAGTCATGTTTTTAATGTGAAACTTATATTTTGACAATCCTTTGACAATTATGAAAACTGTTGTTATATTATATAAATAAGAGGGAATATCAAAACCTGAGGACCCATAGCAGAGCCAAATGTGGGGAGCCTGGGTACAAAACATGGAGAATCTCACTGTGGTGACAGATATACTGGTGAGAGGAAGCAATCTCCAAGGTTTTATCAGGAGTCAGGAAAAGAGCGGCATCCATGAAGTATGAGCACTGAGTGACGAGGCAATGGAACAGTCACCTATTTCAAAGTGGCCCCTGTTCATAGGTGATGCTACAATTTTTGAAAAGGGGAACTCACTGTATAATCAGAAAACTGCTTTATTTTCTCCATTTCTAATACAATCTTGCTCACCCTAGCCCTTTAGTAAACTCCAGTGCAAGTTTCAAAGCTTTTAGGCAGTAAAATTTCCTTCTTATAGTTGTAGAGGTCAAAAGTATAAAATCAATGTGATGCCGTGGCTCTTCTGTTCAGAGTGGCCAAGGGGAAAATCTGTTTCCTTGTAAATTCCAGACTCTAGAGGCAACTGAGAAGACATTGTTGCTATTATTTCCACCTTCTCATGGACAATGCTTTGCCTACAGTATGTTCAATTTAAGGATCCTTTTCTTCTTTGTGACTGGAGATCTCCGTAATTGAAAGCAAAAATTACCATGCCCCTTGGGTATTCAGGATGACTTCTTCAAATTATTCTTTCTTTTGGTTACCAGAATGTTGGTTGAGTACCATCAAATATTTGGAGAGCATTCTTAAGAAAAAAATGTTGACATTTTTGCCTCAAGTAGTTCCTCAGACTTCAAGAATGAAAATTAGGATATCGGATAATGACATATTGATTGAATTGAAAGTGAAAGGAGTCATTTCTAGAAAGTGATTTCTATGGGACTGGAATTATATCCAGATCTGAAAGGATAATCTAATTTTCAGAGAAACACATATGCCCTAAACGAAGATTTGTGCACTCCTACAGAATGACATGCATACAATGCCATCTAAGGAAGGTTAAAGCATATTTTAGAACAAACACAAAAAAAACATTTGCAAACACTTTGTGCTCATTACCACAGAATATCATGCTTATTGTGGCATATGTATCAAAAATATCACTGGTATAATGTAAATTCGCTTATGTAATTCTTCCAGCAAGAGATATTTGGTGACAAATTTTACTGGGTCTTAGATTAGTCCTTGCCTTAGATCACTTGGGCCCAGATTCCTGAATTCCATAAATATTCTCTCAGGCTTTCCATTCTTAGACGCTATTAAGAATCTATCCAATTGTTGCTCTCCACATCTGCAGTTAAATCTAATTAACTAAGCTTTATTTCATCAACAGCATTTTATTTTATTTAACTTTAGAAGATGATCTTTCGGAAAGCTGAGAGAAATTGCAAAGACATCTAATGTCATTAACAGCGGTCAGATGTTTGCAAATACGTTGGAAATGAGTAACCTGGTGAAGCAATATATTCTTTTTTATGAAACAAAAAGATATCTACTGAATCCTTTGTATGTGTATCTACATGTATTACCTTTTTAAATTGCCACAGAACCTCCATTGAGTTTTTGGTATTAATATCTCTATTTTATTGAAAGGAAACCAAGACAAAAAGGAGTTAATTAACTTTCCCACAGCTACTCAGATAGTAAACGTCAGAGCCACTTATGAAATTCTATCCAGACAGAAGGGCTCCAGACTACTAAATATAGGAAAAAATGGGACCAAGGGGCTCCAGCCAGACTCGGATTTCCTCATGCTCCAATTCAGTCACCACAGCCTTAGATAGCATTTGGCTCAAGGCTGTGAGGACCAGAAAGAGAAGAGGGTTCACCTCCCAGCCTCATTCTCCCTCAGGATAGCCAGTCTCTTCCCAGGATGACTGACTACCTACAGGCCCCTGGAAAACTGCTAGAGCTTGTCTCTAACAAATATTCTCAGTCATAAATTGAATAAATATCTCCTTAGAACACTTAAAATGTTTTTATTTCTCTTCAGGTTTGTGTAGGTTAAATGTTCAGAGGGAAAAATATATATAATGCTTGCCTTCCTGAATTATTCAGGTAACTAACAGGAAGACCAGATTTTTTAAAAAATATATTTATTAACACTGATATCTCTACAGCATAGAGTTATCAATCTGCTCACTCACTGATTGATCCCTAAGAAATCTGGAGTTGCCACATCGACACACAGTTATTCTGCTAGCCCAATATTTTATTACCAACAATGTTTCCAAGGGATTTGGTATATATAGTGTCTTTTAAAATGTTTGTTATTATCTTATGCTATTTACAAACTCACTTTTTATGTAAACATTTTGTTATGCTTTTCCCCCCAAGATTTATTATTATTATTATTCACATCCAAGAAAGAGGAAGAGTCAGAGAGAGAGAGGTGGCGGGGGGGCGGGGGAAATCATATTTTGGCCTTTGGGATGATCCCACCTGTTTTCTGCATAAGGTAGCTGCTGTCCTACTTCTACTGTCCTCTCCACCCTGTTCTCTGCTCTCTGCCCAGGAGGCCATTTGCATGAACCAGGGACCCTCTGCTTCACTACAGAGTTCTGCCAATTGGGCAGGAAGGAAATTGGATAGAGAGTCAGATCAGGCTGTCTTCCTCCAGCTTCCTCCCTGACAAGAGAGTTGTGGTGACTCTTGACCAAAGGCCATTGCTCTTTGCAGTGCAAGGGACTTTCTGCTACTTTTTAAGTTTTTGCTAACTCCCCTCCCTCCACTCATCCCTTTCTGCTCAGGGGTCAGAGTGGCTCACTTATCACAAACCCCAGATCATGACATTATTCTTGGTGGCTCTTCTTTATTAACAACCAATCTGAAAATTAACCCTCCCCCCCAATTATCTTACTTTGAGTTTGCCATTTTTTTTCTATTGAGATTTTAAGGATACTTTTTCTAATCTTGATTTCAAGGATCATAATCAACTGGAAAAAGACTACAGTTATTTCTGCAAAGAATACTTCAGTGCAAAGCTGTATGAGCCAGCTATACCACATTTTAAAAATCGAACTGTTCTTAATGCTGTTTTGGGGGTCTCTTCAAGCCAAATATGTTCGTGTCTTACCCTATTACAGTACCATTTATGTTCTTCATCAAAGAAGTATGTCTCCCGATCTTCTGTTTTATGTCCAGTTCTCTCAGGATGATATTCTCTATAATGCAATTGTCAGTTTATCTGATCATGAATACAATTATTATAATGAAAGACTATGGTTTTCTTCCTTTGGTTCATGAATATTTTTTTTTTAATTTTTTGGAGGCTTTCAGATGACAGTGTTTTAATCATCGGGCTTCCTTGCTTTTTTGTTGTAGAATTCTTTTATCACATTAAATTTTCTAAATAAGCAAAATATATACTAGGTAAAAGTGAGCTATTCTGTCTAAGGCTGGGTTAGGAGGCACACTCACTACCTCCTACTAAATCCAGGGGCATATAATCCAGAGAAATATTCAAAGAACCCTGTGGTTCTGTAGACCTCATTTCACATCACTCTGTCCACCTCCCCCCAAATATTCCACTTTTTAGGAGTTGAAGATTCCAAAGTACTGGAGAGTATTTTGTAGTGAGGAACTTTCTTTATAGCCTTCAAATCACACCAGAAATCCATCGTGGCAACAGTAGCAAAATGGAAGCCTGTTATTTACTGTTTGTTTTTGTAGTAGTGGGGATTGAATGGGGGGCCTTGCTCCTGCTAGGCAAGTACTCTGCGGCCGAGCTACATCCCAGCTCCAAGATAGACGTCTAGGTCCTAATACTTCAGGTCCTAATACTCCTACAGGAATATGAAATAAACAACTAGAAAATGATTAACTGTATAAGGACTTAGACAATCAGTAAGACATCTATAGGAAATAATTCAACTTCAAAGCATGAAAAAGCTATATTGAAAGTGGTAGGAAATTCGGTGGCATTTATATTCATCCTTGCTACATACCCTTGCAGGCAGAGTCTGGTGCATTTTAGGGAAAACAGCTGTCTGGACCCGAGTTTCATTCTGTGAGCCCAAGAGAGAAAGAGGAGAAAATCAGCAATGTTCTTGTCTGCAGGCTGCCCTAGGGATTGATCCCTACATCACCTAAAGTCAGAGTTTAGACTGCTGGAAATGTGTGGGATCTCAGGCAGAGAAAAACCAAAAGAAGAGTAGGCAACCCTCAGGAAAATTCCAGGAGAGGATGGATTTTCAGATACCCGGGGCAAGAGATTGCAGGCGAAGAGATACAAAAGAACAGCTATGACCCTGAGAAGAAGCAATTAGGGAAATGTTAAAAAACACTTAAAGCAGCTGTGTATACAGAAGAATGGAAAAAGAAAACACATTCGCAGACTCAGAGAAGACACATGCCCCAAAAAGACCTGAGATGACCTTTAGTCTTCATGCCAGGCTGATGAGCAAAGTTCTCTTGCAGGAAGCCAGCCTGAAATGACCGGGAGAAGAGGTTGTTCTTATAAATGCTCAATTTCCAACAAAAGATCACAAAGCATGAAAAGAAACAGAGAAAACAGTCCACTCGAAAGAACAAAATATATCTTGAGAGACTGTCCCTGAGAAATACAGGCCTCTGACTTCTTTGGCAAAGACTTTAAAACAAGTGTTTTAAATATCATCAGAGAACTAAATGAAATCACAAGGAACCTAGGGAAATTGTGGGAATATGGTATAGTGACAAAATTAGAATCTTGATAAAGAATTAGAAATTGTGAAAAAAAAAAAAAAAACCAACAAACCAGAAATTCTGGAGCTTAAAATATGTGACAACTACTTTGAAAAATTCACCAGAGGAATTCAAAAGTAAAATCACAGAAGAAAGAATCAGTGAGCTTGAACACAGGTCATTTGAAATCATGAAATCCAAAGGAAAAAGAGAAAAAAAATGCATGAAGATAAGTGATATACTATGGAACATCACCAAGCAGACTGACATATGTATTATGGAAATAACAGAATGAAGAGAGAGAAAGAAAGGGAGAGAGAGATAAAGATAAAGGGGGGGGAAGGGAGAGAGAGAGAGGTCTATTTGATAAAGCTTATTTGATAAAATAATGAGAAAAATGTTTTCAAGTTTGAAGAAAAACATGGATATCCAAGAAGATAAGAAAACTCCAAGTAGGATAAACTCAAAAAGAGATGCACATCATGAGAAATTGGAATGAAATTTTTGAGAATCTCAAAAGCAATGAGAAAATCAACTTGCCATATATAAGGTTCTCTCTCTCTCTCTCTCTCTCTCTCTCTCTCTCTCTCTCTCTCTCCACACACACACATACACACACACAAGCACACATATATACATTTTTTTCTCAAATATATATGAAAGAAAAAAAGATAAAACTACCTTTGAGAATTCTATTCCCAGAAAAACTCTTCTTCAAAAGGAGGAAGAAATAAAGGTATTCACGATAATCAAAACTTGAGAGAGCTTGTAGGCACCATATTTGCTCTAAAAAAGTGTCAACTTGTTATAAAAGGATATTAAATAGAAATTCAAAGCCATATTAAAAAACAAAAGCTTCTCCAGTTAAAGTAAATGCAAGTATAAAAGCTGATATTATTGTAACTTGCATTTGTAACTTCACTTTTATAGCTTTCTATAGGATTTGGAAGGCAAAAGCAGAAATAATGGTAAAGCTGTGTTAATGGGTGCACAATATTTAATGATGTAATTTTTGACATCAGTAAGAAAGTATGAGAGAGTAGGGATTTTGAATACAATTTAAGCTAAGCTAGATACAGTTTAAAACAGATTGCTTTAATTTAAGAATGTGATGTGTAATCCTCATAGCAAGCAAAAAGAAAAGTATATCTACTATACATAAAAAGAAATGAGAAAGGAATCAAAATGTGTCACTACAAAAAATCAACTAAACCTAGAGGAAGGCTGGAAGGGAGGAAATTGGGGAAAAACAAGCTGTAAGAAATGCAGAGAGAATTGAAAAATACCAATACCAAGCAGACCTATCAGTAATGACTTTAAATATAAATGATTTAAAGACATAGATTGCAACAAAATAACACTATATCCAACTATATGCCTTCTGCAAGAGACTTAGATCTAAGGATATGAGCAAGTCTGAAATAAATGAATAGATACAGATGTATCAGAAAAAAATTAAGTAAAAAACTGTTGTTAAAAACAACAACAAAAGAACACTGTATAAAGAAAATAGTCAATTCACTAGAAAACACAGCAATAAAAACTTATACACCAACATCAGAGCCCCAAAATGCATGAAACAGACATTGCAAGTAACAGTTCTACAGAAAGAATAGGAGATTTCAATGCCTCCTTTTCAATATTGGATAGAAAATCAGATAAATGATCAATAAGGCAAAGGACAGTTTGAACTATATACTAATTGGACTCCACGGAAATATTCATAAAACTCCAACAACAGCAGAATACATGTCTTTCTCAAGCACATATAGAAAACTCTTCAGAATAAGTCATATGTTAGGGGGGAAAATAACTAGCATTAATAATCTCAAAACGTTTGAAATTATAAAAGTATCTTTTTAGATGAAAATAAAATGAAATAAAAAATAGATAGCAGAAGGAAAATAGAAAGATTCAAAACTATGTGAACTTGAAAAGGTACTTTGCACTAGTTACCCCCTCAATGCATTGTTGTGAGACTATAAATGGACTATTGATACATATAAAGTTCAGAATAGTCCCTAACTGTTCAGAAATAAGTTCAGAACTACGTTCAGAACCAAGCCCAAAGAAAGTATTAACTGTTATCAATACAATTAAAATGACATAAATAGTTATGATATATGTTTGTATAGTGCTTAATAGTTCTTTTTGGTAGATCTGTAGTCAATGCTAGATGGAGTGAAACTGAGAAATCTCCATTTTTTTCTATTTTAAAATTTGTTCTAATTAGCTATATATGACAGAAGAATGAATTTTGACATATGGTACACAAATGGAGTACAACTTCTCATTCCTCTGGCTGTACATGGTGCAGAGTAATACAGGTAGTATGGTCATACATGTATATAGGGTAATAATGTCTATCTCATTCCCACCTCCCTCACTTCCCTCTGCACAATCCAAAGTTCCTTTATTCTCCCACCCCACCCATTATGGATTAGTATCTCCTTATCAAAGAAAACATTTGGCCTTTGGGTTTGGGGGGTTGACTTATTTAGCTTTGCGTGATATTCTCCAGCTCCTTTCATTTACCGGCAAATGCCATAATTTTATTTTTCTTTAAGGCTGAGTAATATTCCATAGTGTATATATACTACAGTTTCTTTATCTATTCATCTATTTAAGGGCACCTAGGTTGGTTCTATAGTTTAGTTATTGTGAATTGAGTTGCTATAAACCTTGATGTGACTGTGTATGCTGATTTTAAGTCCTTTGGGTATAAGTTGCAGAGTGGGATAGCTGTCTATGTTTTCTTAGTAGAGGAAGGAAGAAATAAAAGTAAATGGTTGGGTGAGATTATTTCAGTTGGAAAGGGTGGTCTATGTCACTAAGAGGTGCAAGAGGCATGTTTCATAAAGAAAATGCAGAGGTACGCAGTGAGATTCATGTGGAAGTGTAGTAGAACAGAGCACTGTTCTGGAGTGTAGATGGGAGAGACAGGCATGGAGGGAAGTCAGCTAAATAAAAGGAGCTTAAAGATGAAAATCAGGAGTCCTAATAAGACTCAGCAGACAACCAAGGTCTTAAGCAACCATTGAACATTTTGAGAAAAAAAATTAATTTCCCTGATCTTACACTCTATCTCAAAGTCGATTACAGGTCAAGGTTTAGGAGTTATATATATGGAAAATTAAAGAGCAGGTAGTAACCAGAAGGGAAGAAAATTGAGAGTTTAACAAAAATTGGGGGTAAATTTTCTGTTCTTAAAACCAGTCAAAGAAAATTTATATGTGATTATATTGAGCAAATATTTTGCAGTATTCATATTTTTATTTTGATACTCATAAGCCAAATCAGGTAAATCCATTTCAGGTCATGAAGAAATCACTTCCAGCAGTTTTTTTCCTTCCTCTTCTTTTTTAGTTTCTTTATTACAACAAGACATTTGGGTGCTACATAATCTGTACAACCCAATTCAAAAAGAGAATTTAGAGGCTCTTGTTCAAAAAGCAGAAAATAAGTGCCATGAATGAGGCTCCTCTTCTTTCTTCTGTGGTCTCTCTCTTAAGTTGTTGTGATGTATATTACTTTCTATTTAATATTATTCTAAATAAGGAAAAATTAAGATTCGTAATTATTAACATGAATTTTAGCATCATCTATATATTTTTTAGTGCTAGTTTTAAATGTAAATATGAGCATTTAGCTTATATATGGAGTATTGTCATCAAACACAATTGTGTTTATATACTACATCACCAAAACCCTGGAAATGCTGCACAACCTGCCCTCAGCTGTCATTATTTAATTTGGACAGTTTACTAATTCTTCTTTTGGTTTCCTATAAATAAGGAAAGGTTTAAAAGGAAAAAAAAAATAGTACTTTTCAGTAACCGATGAACAAGAGAGAGTGGGAAATTAGAAAATATTTTCAGAGAAATGAAAATGAAAATGTAGCATACTAAAATTTACAGAATAAAACAAAAGGAGTGGTAATGGGGAAATTTACAGCCATAAAACACCAAAAAAGGAACAAATATTCAAATATTTACAAATGTATGTTGCCACAAATAAGTAGGGAAAAAAAAAACACAGAAACAAACTAAATCTACAGCTAATCACTAGGGAAATGAAAATCAAAACCACACTGGACTATCATTTCACATCCACTGGGATGGTTGCATGTCAAGAGCACAATGAGTCATCATCTAATGCTTTTAGAATGGTTATTTTAAAACAAAAATATACAAGCTAAAGATTTTTTAAAGCTGATTAGTTGATTTTGTATCTTTCCTGAAGTTATCAGCTTTATAAGTCTTCTGATGGAAGTTAATTTTCTGAGGTCTTCTCAACATAAGATCATGTCATCTTCCAACAGTAATAATTTGACTTCCTTTCCTATTTGTATCCTTTTATTTATTTCCTTTACTTAATTTCTCTGGTCTAAATTTCAAGTACCGTATTGAATTTGGTGATGAGAGTGATCTTTGTCTTGTTCCTGATTTTAGAGGAAGACACTAGAAATGGAAATATCTCTCATGCTCTTGGATAAACAAAAAATAACACTTTAAAATGACATATTATCAAAAACATATACAGATAGAGTGCAATCTACCTCAAGATACCCATGAAATTCTTCACAGATCTAGAAAAAAAATGTGCTAAAACTCATGTGGAAGAATAAAAGACCCACAATAGCCAAAGAAATTCTGAGCAATAAGAGCAATGCTGGAGACATCACAATTCCTGACTTAAAATTATATTGCAGGACTATACTATCAAAAACTGCATGGTACTGGCATAAAAGCAGACATGTATTCCAGTGCAACAGAATAGACGATACAGAGACAAACCCACACAGACAAAGTCATCTGATCCTTGCCAAACACACCCAAAACATATATTTCAGGAAAAAAAAAAACAAAAAAAAAACAACAGCCTTTTTAACAAGTGGTTCTGGGAAAACTGGTTTTCCATTTGTAGAAGAATGAAACTAGATCTCTATCTCTTACCCCACACACAAGTCATCTCAAAGTGTCAATGACCTTGGAATTAAACCAGAAACCCTGCAACTTCTAAAAGAAATCCTAGCACCAACATTCCAACATATTGGCATAGGTATCCACCTCCTCAGTAAGATTCCTAAAGCACTAGAAATAAAAAAAGAATTAATAAATGGAATGGTGTGAAATAGAAAAGCTTCTGTACAACTAAAGAAACAATTGAAACTGAAAAGATATCCTACAGAATGGGAGAAGATGTTTGCAACTACTCTTCTCTCAGAGAAGTAATAACCAGAAAGAACTGAAAAAGAAAACTTATTATCAAAAACCAAATAACCCAATGAATAAATGGGCAAATAAACTGAACAGACATTTCTCATCAAAAGAAATATAAATAACCAACAGATATATAAAAAATGTTCAACCTCTTCAGCAATCTGAAAATTCAAATTAAAACTGCACTGAGATTTCATCTGATTCCAGTTAGAATAGCAATCATTAAAAATACAAAAAAATAAATGCTGGTGAGGATGTGTGGAAAAAGGAACACTTTTACACTGATGGTGGGATTGTAAATTAGTATAATCACTATGGAAATTGTTATAGAGTTTCCTCAAAAGACTAGGAATTGAGCTACCATACGACCCAGCTATATTGTTCCTCAAAATTTATCCTAAAAACTTAAAACCAGCATGTTATAACAATGCATATATATCCACACTCCTAGCAGTCAAATTCACAACAGTCAAGTTATGGAATCAGCTTAGGTGTCCATCAAGATATGAATGGATAAAGAAAATGGGGTTTGTACATGTAACAGAATTATGTCATTTGTGGGAAAATGGATGGAACTAGAGATCATCATACTAAGTGAAATGAACCAGACTAAGAAAGCCAAGGTCATAGGTTTCCTCTCGTATCCAAAAGATAGATAAAAAGAAAGAAAAGGACTTTAGGAAAATAGAAGAGATACTAGTACAGTAGAAAAAGTTGATTGGGGAGGATGAAGCATAAGGGGAAAAAAGGTAAGGAAAAGAAAGGTAGAACAATGTGTGTATCACAATGAATATATCACAATGAACCTTACTAGTATGTATAATTATAGTGCACTAATACAAAATTTAAAAATTTCAGATACTCTATCAAAAATAAATAAAACAAAAGTTAAAAAAAAAATGAAAGTTTTGGTGAGACTATGTGAAAATTGGAGCACTTCTGCCCTGTATCTGAGAATGTAAATTGGTATAGCAGCTCTGGAATATAGTATGGCAGTTTCTCAAAAAAAAAAAAAAACTAAAATAGAATTGTCATGTGATGATTCCAATTCCACTTGTGGATGTACATATAAAAAACTTGAGGCAAGGTCTAGAGAAGATATTTGTACAGCCCTTCATTCATCCATCAATAAACATTTAGGCAGCTTCCACCTTTTGACTGTTGTGAGCAACGCTGCTCCTCTGGATTCTGTCAGAAACTGATTACGTGATCTGTAGTATTTTGCTTTGCTTCTCTGAAATTGAGTGTCTCATCCAAACTTTGGATGTTACAGTGGATCATCTCTAGATCCCCTTGCTCACATAAACACACATTTAGAGATTTTGATTTAAATCCACTGCTTTCTTTTGGCCATGCACCTATATGTTTATAATCAGCCAGTTTATTGTCAAGTAATTATCACATTATTATGGTAAAGGGGATATTGGTGACTACATATATATTGTTTTTCCAGGAAGTTTTATTCTATAGCAATTGCATGATTTTATAGTATTTCCCAGTACAATAATTCCAAACACATAAAAATCAGTATGAGCACAGTGGGGTACACAATATGAAATACAAAACTAGAACTGTTTTACAAAGTTGTGAATGTTAGATTGGATCAGCTGTCTACAGATCTAACAGAGAACAGAGGGAATAGTTCTGCCAAGGAATAACTTTCTTATGAAAAATAATTGCAACATTCAAACAAGTGCATGTGGATACAGGTTCTTCCATAAGTCTGATAATCTTGCTTTGAGAACATAGCACTTAATCCTATGTCAATCAAACCCATCATGCAATGGTCCATGACAATATTCACATGCTAAGTGGGGCTCAAAAACCTTAATAGACATGTACCAAGTTCCTTAAAGTCCTTAAAAGATGTTATTTGCATTTGTATAACCTGATTTTTAAAAGGGGATGATTAAATCAGTGGTAGTAAGTAAAATATGCATACTTTCATATAATAATCTCATATATGAAAATTTATCTCATAGAAATAGAGTTTCTAGTACATATGGGTAAATGTTAAAGGGTGGTTATTGCAGAATTGTTTTAAGTGGTAAAAGATTATAAACAACTAGGATCCTCATCAAGTAAGGAATTCAGATTTATGCTCATATAATATAATCTCGTCATTTTAAAAAAGTGATGTTAGTGTGGCACATTGATTTTTTTTTTACAATTAATAAGCCTATAGTGGTACATTCTTATTAATTGAAGTTTGCATTAGTACTATGTTAATGCAAAATGTCAAATAACTCGGTTGTGTGAGTATGAGTGTGGGAGTGTATTCTATATTTTCAACTTCAATGCAAAATTGCTCTAAAATAGTGTATTATTATTATTATTACTACTATTATTATTAGTGTAGTACTGGTGCTGGGATTAAACTTAGCTTCACACATGCCTGGCAAACTCTCTACCACTAAGCCACATCCCCAGCCCAGCCTATTAATTTAAAAAAACATAGAATAAGGTTAAGAAAATGAATTTGAGGCATATTTTCTTACTTGTAAAAAGACATGCAATGCATTAATAAGTGAAAAAGCTTATTGAAGACCAATGCACAGGGCTGACTTATAAAAACAAATATCAACAAAGCACACTATATTTAAATTATTATTCCAATCATCTATTTCTGTCTAAAATAATTTGTTTCTAGGACACACACCACCCAGCAGATACTCAAATTCAAGAATGTTCCTTGTATAAAATGGTATGGTATTTGCACATATCCTATGCATATAATCTCATACACTTCAGATCATCTCTAGATTACTTATTATTAATGCACCATAAATGCTATGAAAAGTTGTTATACTGTATTGTTTAGGGAATAATGGTAAGAAAAAAAATTATACATTTTTGTATAAATGTAATCATTTTTAATAGAATGAATTGGACATGACTTTCCTATGTTCTTATGTGAATACAAGACCAGTGAAACTCCACATCATGTATAACCACAGGAATGTGGCTCTTTTTGTGCTCCCTGGAGGATGTGTCTCCTCTTTGGAAACCGAGAACTCTTAGATTCCAAAGTTGTAGGCATGAGAAGCCAGATTTTTCCAGTGGGAAATTGGAAACGTGGGTCAATAAAGCCACTCCTGTTTTTATTTTTTGATTCTAAGGCAGTGCATTCTTCCTGTTTGAGGGACAGCAGGATTAATCACACCCTGTCCCCATCTGATGGATAATTTGTCTATCTTTTCTCAGTTTCAGTGTTCAAACTTCTCAAACATTTGGAAGACATTTTTTAAAGGTCTGTCTCTGTATCATGCATATAAGCCATTTCTACATTTTGAGATTTCTTGGATTCATACTCTGAGATACTTGGCACAGGGAAATTCAACTGATGGACATTAAAATATTATCTTCTGATTGACAGACCAGGTTTTAGAGAATTTAGCCTAGTGTAAAAGCAAAAGAGACACATTAAAACTTTCTTATGTTCTCTCAAATTTGAATAGTTACCTAAAGAGTCTGGGATATTCAACAGCTCAAAGGAGCAGAATCTCATAAATTAGGCAAAAACATGTGTCTGCTGTTGAAAGAATGTTCCACATTAGGGAAGGGCCCCACTATACATACCATGATTTCTCCCATCCTCACATGTCTGATAAACATGTTAAAATAGTGACCATAAATGTAAATTCCATGAATATTTCCTTATGGACACATGAGGATCAGACAAGTTTCTATCAACAGCAGGTGTGTTATCTTAATGAGAAGATGGTTGTATTTATCTAACATTTTTTTCTCTCTGTAGGCAAATAACATTTGCATATTCCTGCAGTATAAGCTGACATAATGTAACTAATATTAAACGTTTTATGCTAATCCAACATTCTAATTCAGTATGATCCAGTTCATTGCAATTTAATGGTATATGTCAGCTACCATATTATGCATTACAGATATAAATGTGGATAAGACATACTGCAGCCCCTGAAGGATTCTGTAACTAGTTTATTTTTTCTTGGTATTGTTATACAAACTTCTCAAACATTGGAAGACACTTTTTTTAAGGTATGTCTCTGTATAGCTATTTCTAAATTTTGAGTTTTATTGGAGCCATACTCTGAAAGAGTGTGATGAGACTAAAGGAAGTCAACTTGCAATGGTGCTAATAACAGCCTCCTGAGTGAGCTATGGAATCAAAGTAGCCCGTGGAGTAAGTTGGAGAGAAATTACCCACTTAGTCAATCACTGAATGCTGTGTTTTGGGAGATACATGCTCTCGAGTAAGCCAACCCTCTTCTGATGAGGCAGCCTTGGAGTGGAAGGTGACTACGTATGGACCTTGCTTCCTGCACATGGGCAGCAGCACTTTTTTAAAGGGGGATCTAAGCAATGTATCTCCTTGTCCATCATGGTCTACTTACACATTTGGGGAAGAACTTCTCTCATCTTTGGATGCTAGTCCCCTCCACTGCACTTGACTTAGGGGCCACAGCCAACAATCATGGTGTGGTCTCCCTCCCTCAGGATCCATTCTAGACTTCAATGAATTTTAGTATTTTCAGTGACAATGGCTTTTCAGTCTCTAATTGCTATACTTATCTATTTAATATGACAACAAGGCAAGAGATGTCCAAGTCTGGAACCCAGATGTATTCATTTCTGCTTCCAGTGTGAGCGACAGCCTTAGCTCCCTGCAGAGCTCAGTGCTGACAACAGGCTGACTCTTCACCTACTGCTACCTGCCCAAAGGACCCACAGGGAATCATAATCTGTAGAACCATGTGGCTCTTTTTGTGCTCCCTGGACGATGTGTCTCCTCTTTGGAAACCAAGAACTCTTAGATCCCAAATTTGTAGGCATGAGAAGCCAGATTCTTCTAGTGGGAAATTGGAAATGTGGGTCAATAAAGCCACTCCTGTTTTTATTTTTTGATTCTAAGGCAGTGTATTCTTCCTGTTGGAGGGACAGCACCTTACAAGTTCTTTGATTCAAGGTAAACAATGTATACCACATTGTATATAGGCACCATCTTAAAAAAATAAAAATAAAAATCTCCGCCTTCAGGAGGATGTTCCAGAACACATACCAGTAGATCAAACATACTATAAGACTTAGTGTAATGGGGTTGGTTGAGACCCCTTAGCAGTAAAGAAAAAAACAAACCAAGATTAATTATGTATTTCTACCAAACAAATATTTGGCATTTGTACTAGTGATTAGTGATTCAGCAAATGATTAAGTTGGTCTCCTTGAGGAATGGCAATGCATTGGGGATTCAGTGTTGTTTGTTTTTATCAGGTTGGACATTGAGTAGTATTGATAGTTCTATCATTTGTGATACATTTTTTTTGGCACTGTGGCCAACCTTTCTTGTGGTTATCATGGCAGCACATGGTGATTTCTGGCTTAACTGCATTCTTCTTTACTTTCATCATTGGATTGAAATAATCTTCAACACTTCTATGAAAAGTGTCCGTTCATGGCTAGAGAAGATATCAACAACACTAATATTTGTTTTTAGAGAACAGACATAATCATCTATTTATTCTTTTCAAAATCTTCCAATAGTTTTATATTCCTTCCAGAATAATTTAAAAAAGAATTATGGCAATGAAACAACTGAGAAAGTTTATGAACATCAGCATATAAACATTGAATTTATGAACACTGGCAGTGAAAAGGAAGCATTAAGAGCATTTGGTAAAACATAAGACTCATAACCAATGTTAAATAATGTATGAGGGAGAGAAAAACTTTGTGAATGATGCAGAGATTTCTAGCTTCAGCCAAATGAATAGTAATGTCATTCTCTGAGGAAAAGAATAAAACATGTCTAAGCATTGTTCTTGTACAGGTATTAATCTCTGCTTCTTGACTCAGATCTATGTGGTAAGTGCACATTATACTCATCTTTACACTCCCTACAGCAGTACTAAAATATGTTGCATGCAAGATGAGCCTCAAAAATGTATTGGATTTATGCATTGTTAAATGTTAACCACCAAAATCTTATCCATACCACCTCAAATCTGCTGCATTTATCAGAGCCAAAGAGAAAACAGAGCAAAAAATGCTGTTTTGAAATCTCGAAACTTGAATGAACAATGTATATTCATTCATTTTATATTCATAAAATACGTAATATTTTATCACTATCTCTCAGGCAAAATGAGTGAGTGTTCCTCCTCCCGTATGAGTTCACATTCCCTAGAATAGAATTTCTGTTGTCTCTAAAGAATACTCTTTATAACTATTTCAATGATTGGGGACTGAGAGTGAGACTTGTTCACCAGCCCCATGAATTATGTGAGAAAAAATTTTCAAATCTCATGAGGTTGTGAATTAAAATACACCTGCAAGGAAAAATGAGATATTATATCCCATCTGATTCAAATGTATGATATGTCAAGGTCATTGTACTGTCATGTGTAACTAATCAAAACAAATAACAAAATATTAATACTTTAAAAAGATGGAGATTTGAGAAAGAAAGAAAGAAAAAAATAAATAAATAAATAGATAACTTGAAAAATAAAAAGTACATCTGCAAGGTCTACTTCCCTCAGACTGAAACTAAGTACAACTCCTTGTCTATCTCATGAGCAGGAGCAGACTTTTTGTTTATTCACTTCATATTTTGGGACAAGGGAGAAAATGATGGAAGAAAGATGACAGAGCTCTAGCTAGACGTAGTAGTAGAAATAAGAGTAGTGATTTTTGCAAACCAAAGTAGAAAGCAAAACAAAACTTTATCTTTGTATTGTTAGGACTCAATAGGGCACCAAAGGCTGCAGGAAATGTCACATTAACAATCTAAGAATAAAGTACCTGCCACCCTTGGAATATATCCAGTGCAGAATCTAGGCCAACTGGCTCTTCATTAAAGAGATCTGACAAGGGACTTGACAATGAAAAAATATCATAGAGAAAGAACAAAACCTGCCTTGGGCAATGGCATTCTTGAGGGGCACTAATTCAGTTAATTTTGGAGTTGCTAGAGTTTTTCTTTGTTTGCACCAGTGTAGGGGCAAAATTATTGGAGTAGCTGTTGTGCTCTTCTGCATCAGTTACTAATATAAAACATTTCTGATCACCTTGCTTATACCTTCTATTCACATGACTAAGACAGTGAGTTTCTGTCCTGTCACAAAACACCCACAGCTATTTTAACTATGTTAGTTGAATTCGGTCTTATCTCTTAAATGTGAAGAAGAATTCCCTGCCTGTGCCAGTAGAACTACAGGCTTGGATTATATTTCCAGGGGAAAAGGGCATTGTGAAAAACAGTATTTGGAATCAATTGCCAAAAGGAAAAATTACAATTGAGACAGAATGGGTCTTAGGGAGGACCACAGTTATACCAAAGTTTTCCTTCAAATGGGATAAATAAATACAAAAGAAATGGAGTGAATTGATACAATGGACCTTTTAAAATTTTAAAAATAAATGGTTTATTGAAGAATACCCAAATTCTTAAACTTGATTAAGAACTTGGTCACCTTGAGACCTAAGTCTTCCTATAATTTGCCTATTGCTTTATCCATAGGGCAATAGTACCCTTTAAAATAAAAAAATAAAAATAAAAAAAAAAACAAGCCAAATAAACTAAAGATTTAACAATAAAAATAAAAAGTGTTTCATTGTATCACTATACCTGTTCTGTTCATTTCTGCCTTCATCAGGAATACATTAATGGTATACTTGATATGGCATCCATCTAAGATGGAAATTACCAAGCCTATTTAAACCTTGGGTGTAGGTGTCTGTTATATGTTATACTTTCTGTCAGAACAGAAAGTAAAGAGAAACCATAACATCTTAGAAGATGATGCATTTGCCTTCTTCTATAATGATTCATAACATTTTGAGAGAAGGCAACATCACTAGCTTGGTACCACTACTGGATTGACCACAGTTTGAATGCAAGAATAAACTCAGTTCCTGATGTGAGGCAGCATAAGCAAAAAACATAAATTTTTTTAAAAAATACTTTTTTAGTTGAAGATGGACACAACACATTTATTTATTTGTTTGTTTGTTTGTTTATCTATCTTTATGTGGTGCTGAGGATTGAACCCAGTGCCTCACACATGATAGGCAAATGCTATACCACTGAACCACAACCCCAGCCCCACACTTTTTTTTTCTTTTTTAATCAGTGACAAAGTATCAACCAGGAATACATGGAAGGAAAAATCAGAAAGATACTTATTTATCCCCATCCTGCCATCTCATTATTTTGCCCTGTTTTCTTTCTTTCATGACTTCTTCCATTTCCCTCCCTGTGTTTCTGAGAAGTCATAAATAGGAGAGACATGGTATGATGTTTAAATGAAATTGTAATGCTCGTCTCTGGGGATTTTCAATTTGTTTTAATTAATGATATTTCAAATCTACCATAGATTTGGAGAGTCCACTTTAATCTACCCTCTAATTTATACTTAACTTTGTGTGTCACATATTGTTCTTGGATTAGTTTTTATCTCAGCCACTAGATTGTGTCTGACTAAGAATATATGATATAAATTACAAATTTATCATCCAAATCTTGGAAGGTAAAAATATATGTATTCTGCATCAACAGAAAAATGATGATTAAATATCATGTGTTTGTATTTAAAATAATGAATTTTATACATCTATGTATATATATATATATGTGTGTGTGTGTATGTATACACATATATATTATAATACACACACACATATATTATATATATATATATATATATATATATATATATATATATATATATATATATAT
>NW_025999961.1:330340-415052 GCF_001458135.2 Marmota marmota marmota | reverse complement strand
TATATATATATATATCCACAATATATGAAGAGGGGAAGAAGAGAAATGTTACTTAAGTCAAAAGATGTAATTTTTTTAATGCTTTTAGACTAGAGTCCAACATTTTTCTTTGTGAGTAAAAACATTTTTATCATTGAACTTGCAGATTCAGAACATAACCACTTGAATCATTGGCATAGCTTGGAGACAGCAGGCTTTTTAGCAAATACCATGTGGTGAAGCTAGACTAAACCTGGAACCTAAACATTTTTCTTACTGGTAGTTACTCTTACATTGGGTTGGATGTGTTTACCCATGAATCTAAAAACATAATTAATTAAATCATTGTTTGAGAAGAGAACTTGGAAGAAAAGTAAGTGTAAAACTTCACAATTACTCAAAGTTACCTAAGTGGATTTGTAAGAAAATGACAAAGTACAAAGTCTCCAGAGAAACTTTCCAGAGCCATTTTAATTCTCATAACCTGGTAAAATCTACATATATTGAGAAAAAAAAAGTCTTAAATTCACACCTGTTTGGAGCTATGTATGTGTGTTTTAGTATCACAAAGTTCAAAGTTATTTTCTTTTCAGTTAGGGAGTTCTAATTTTTCAACATGCTGTGTCAAAGTGTGTACATTCCTTCTCGGGCATGATGAAAAAAACAATCTGTCATCTCTGATACTATCTATGATAGCAAAAACCTGGGCAATTATTTAAATAAATACCCATGAGCTACACTGAGATTATCGCCTGCAGAAAGTTCTTATAATCATCCTTTGGAATTTTCCAAGAAAAAAAAAAAGGTGATTTCCCATTCTTATCCCATGTATATTTCAAAACTTTCTGAAATTCAGGGATAAAAATCAGGCAAAAATTACACCAGGTCATTCAGGGAATTTTCACACATTTGGATCTGGGCCTAGCTGGATTTCCTTCTAGCTAAATGATGAGGGTATCCAGGCTCTGAAAACTCCTTTCAGCCTCTTCACATTGTGCTTTCTGATCTGTGGCTTCTCCCATTCCGAGCTGATCTCAGTGAAGATGTTTGAGAAATTTCCAATTACTGAAATCAATTTACACTTATCATTTTTTTTTAAGAAAAAGAAATTGATCCCCAGAGAGGTGGAAAAATTTTATCAGAGTGAATAAATTCTCAATCCAGAATAGAACCTGCCATCTCTTTGCCTCCAGATCACCATTTTTTTTTTTCAATTCAACAGAACAGTTCTGGTAATTTGCTCTTCCTAACACTCTGGTCAAAATTTAATCTATGAATTTCCAGATTTATATACTTGATGATTTTATTGGTTAACTGTTATTGGATGGTATCCTGAATTAGTTGTGTGTGAAGTTGCAAGTTGTGTTTAACAGTTGCTATGCAACTGAAATACAGCCTTTTTTCCCCCTTTTTGACTCAAAGATTTCTTCACAGTTGAACTTTAAGCATTTGTAAAATATTTGTAAAAAATATTTGTAAGAAGTAGCTGGCAAAAGGATGTAATTAATGAAGTAAAATAATAATTGAGGAAATTCAGGAAAATTATGTCAAATATTATTTTTTCATATGTATGTGTGTGTGTGTGTGTGTGTGTGTATTAGTAGGGATTGACACAAGTACTCTTTGTCACTGAGTCACATCCCAAGTCCTATCATTAGACTCATTCCTTTTAGGGAGTGTATTATTCAGCTAAGGATGCAATGATAAAATAACACAGACAGGGTAACTAAACACATCCCAAGTCCTTCATATTTTTTTTTTCTTTTATTTGGAGACAGTTTCAGTAAAGTGCTGAGGGTGTCCTTCAACATGGTGATACCCTTATCTCAGCCCCACCAGTGACTGGAATTACAAATATATGCCACAACACATAAC
This sequence comes from Marmota marmota marmota, assembly GCF_001458135.2. Taxonomy (NCBI): domain Eukaryota; kingdom Metazoa; phylum Chordata; class Mammalia; order Rodentia; family Sciuridae; genus Marmota; species Marmota marmota. The sequence goes on along the minus strand of NW_025999961.1, from coordinate 413,198 downwards.
TATTTTCTTATCTTTTAACTAAAAGGTAATACATTGACATAACATTTCAAAGATAAAATCTTATTACACATAAACATATTCTTTGCAGTGAAAATTGTCATTTTAAGTTATTTCAAGGCCTACACTTTTTATAAACCTCCAATTAGTCTTTACCGGATGATAATGATATATCCAATCAAGGCACATGGTGATTGCAATTCAGTTGTAGTACTTTATGATTTACAAGGAACTTTCAATTTCATAATCTCCACTTACAGCTCATTGTACATTATAACTCAAACATTTATAAGTCTATTATTGGTGTATTATAAAAAGTAACACTTAATGATAGTAAATGATGTTAAGAGCCAAAAAAAAAAATGAGTTAATGCTTTGGTTTGAGACTTTTCCATTTTCTTACTCCAAATTAGTTAGAAAATAAATATTTATTGAGCACCTACTATGTACCAAGTACTATTTGTATTCTTGATAGCTGCCATTCTGGCTGGAGTGAGATAAAATCTTAGAGTAGTTTTGATTTGCATTTCTCTAATTGCTAGAGATGTGGAATATTTTTTCATATGTTTGTTGATTGATTGTATATCCTCTTCTGAGAATTTTCTCTTCCATTCCTTGGCCCACTTATTGATTGGGTTATTTGTTGTTTTGGTGTTAAGGTTTTTGAGTGCTTTATATATCCTAGACATATATGTATCCCAGATGGGTGCAGGTGAAGGGAGTGGGTAAAGGATTAGAAATAATGGTGGAAAGTGATGGACATTATTATCCAAAGTACATGTATATAGTCACAAATTGGTGTGAATATACTTTGTATACAACTAGAGATATGAAAAATTGTGCTCTATATGTGTAGTAAGAATTGTAATGCATTCTGCTGTCATATATAAATAAAAAATTAATAATAACAAAAGAAAAAAAGAATGCAGAATTTATCCCAAGGTTTAGCTGCTTGGGAATGGGTATGTCAAGTAAGTAAATAGTTAAATTTAAGTAGGGTTGGGGGCTTTCCAATCCAGTATAATGAAGGGTTTCTTTGTTTTTGTTTTTGTTTTAGGGAGTCATTATAGTTTCAGACCATGAAATATGTGCTTTGTAAGAAAGAAAGAGAGAACTTGGGGATTACGGAAAATTTTAAATGTACCAGAGCCATCAGATTGAAATTAGCTGTAGGAAATAGAAAAGTATAAATAAGCACCTGAGAACGGTGTGACTGAATGGAGATTTTGGAGGTGGCACATTCAAGTGGATCATCCTGTGAAGGTAAAGAGGAAAGATTGTTGCCCTTGAAAGATACAAGACTTAAGAGGCCAGTGAATCTGGGGGGTATCTGTGCACTTTAAAATGACAAGGAGTTGGTGGTGTTCATCGGTGGGGCAGGGTTGAGAGTTTGGTAGATGACATCATGGTGTAGGGAGAGTTATAAACACTAAGATACATGCTTAAAATAGGAGTCTTGAAATAAGTGTGAAACTGTTTGGAAGTAATCAGAAGAAGCAATGAGACACTCCATTTTCAGACTTTTAACACAATGGAGAATAGAGGACAATTCGTGACTTTATTTGAGAGTGAAGACAAAAAACTGAAAATTTCATTTGGAGATAAAGGGTACAGAGACTTTTCAGATAAGCAGTTGAGAAGGTAAGAACAATTGCAAAGGACCCACCAGGAGTTCGCAAAGATCTCGTGGAAGCACTTGGGAGCATGGAGAGGATTGGGCTTTGAAGTCAGAAGAGGGCACTGTGGAAGAGTACTGGCATTCACGCTGTGATTGGCAGCATTTGGATTTATGATGGTGACTGAGGGGAACAACATTGTGACCCACATTGGATTTGGCCCTGAACGTGTGGCAATTGCAGATTTTAGGTGGCTGTTTGTTCCACATTTAGAATACAGGGCAACTGGGATGATGTGAGATGAAAGTCTTGTGTTATTATTGATTCCATCTACTACTTAATCTAAATCTCCTTTTGTTCCTTATTAATTGTGACTCCTATATCATAATAGTTTTTAAAGGTTCTGGTTTTATAAGTAATTATATTTCTTGCTATGTAGCAGTACAGGGGAAGAAAACTGGCTTTTGATTCTGTGGAGTCAGAGAAAATGAAAATGAAAAATAATTGGAGAAAATAAATAATAGTTGTTTTATATAACACAAACTGTAGATTTATGTGAGGAGGGAACACATGACGTAGAGATGCAAAAAGTACTTCTTGGAGAATGGAAATTTTAAATAATGCCTGGAAGAGACTTTGCTTTGCTCAAAAATAAAGTATAGAGTATTTTGGTCTGATTCTTGTAATTGCAATGAATGGAGAATACTCAAGTTAACTCAATTTATTATAAGACTGCCCTTGAGAAAATAAATGAATTCCCATGGAAATATGAAGAGAGAAATTATGCAAACTTCTTACTGACCTAAAGTTTTACAGGAAAGGGCTAAATTCACAGTCCCTCTTTAGTTTAGAACTTCTAGTTTATGGATTTTATCTTCCAAGATTTTGAAATTATTAACATCATTTTGGCATACTGTTGGAGTTTTGATCCAACTGTTTTCCTTGATAAATTCTGTACTTCTCACTATTGCTGCTAATAGAGAGCATCTGATAAATCTTCATGTCAAACCAAATGATCAAGCACCCAATGATAGACTGCCTTTGATCAGGAACACATGCTTCTTCAGTTAAACAAGATTGTGGATGAGAGGGATGCGATCATGTGGTTGCCTGGGCAGAAGGGACAAAGGTTATTAATTCCTTAGAGGCATATATGGCAATCAGGTAATGACCCCCATCTCTATTAAATTATTCCAGACTGAAGAAGAGCAAGAGAAATGCCTGAAATGATTTGTACTTCTGAAGACTGGCCATCAAAATTCTGAATTCATATATATTTAGCCTTATAATCTTTGTTTTTGCATAATGCTTGTACTCTCATTGGCTCATTTAGATTAACCACAGGAAGTGGAATGATTTAATATGAGAGCTCTCAGGGGGGTGTCTTATTAATTTTCCAAGACAATAATAACCACTTGATGTGAGCATATATCGGAAGCATATTTGATAGGAAATTTACAACTTACTACTAAAATAGCTTCTGTTCCCAGAATTGTGCCGACTGAATGGATCAGAATAGAATGTCCTTACTAATACAACAAATGCAACCGCTAGCACAGCTATCTGCCAGCACAAGGACAGAGAAAATTTGTGGAAGGAGCTTTGGGGACACTAATCTTTGACTTTGTTTAAGTCTTCCCATCTCAGGAAAAATGAATACAACAGACTTTACTGAGTATCCTGGAACTTCCTAGATAGATAAACTTTTAATATAATGCTATAGAAATAAGAATATCTCCACATACCTTGTGAATAAAATTAAAACTATTAAGAAATTTCAATTAGTGTCTTTCATTGCTAAAACCTCATCTATAAGCACGAAAAACCAGGTTGTCCACTCATATTCTTCAATCTTTTTTTTTATATTCTTCAATCTTATTTTCAATAGGTCCCAAGGAGTTAATTGCTTTCTTAATCCTTTGCTTTACCTTCTCTCCCAACCCCTTGAAATTTCCTTCTGCATTCCAAAATTTACCTAATATATTAGATACAACCTTTCCAGTTCCCTGGGTATTTATTGTCCTCAGGGATAACCAAGAAAACTGCTAAAAACAAAACAAAACAAAAAAGGCTGCATTTAGCGATGACAAAATTTCAAACATTTTAAAACTGTCAAACATTTGCAAAATTACAAATCTTTTCATTTTTTATGATGGCCATTCTTAACTTTCATCTAAATTGGTAACTAAAACTCTCAGGTACTTTTATTTTTAGTTTCTAATCTTTATGATACTATTTACAAAATCCTCATGTTTCTCATGTCCCCCTTCTCCTGAAGACAAAGAAGGTAAGGTACAGCACTCTAGCATCATCCTAGCTCACAGGACAGATTCAAATTTTCCAAGACTACCAGACTGAGTGACAATTACGCCATTAGGTGTTGGCCTCACTCAAGAAAAATCTTTGGTGTATTTTCTTCACAATGAGCTTTTCTAGTTATAATGGCTTGGGGTTGGGAAGCCCATCCAGGGATAAGCAGATGCACCTCTGGTGGGGGCCTGTATATGAGCCAGGAATCAGGCCCTCCCCAGCACCAAATCTGCCAACACCTTGGCCTGGAACTTCCCAGTCTACAGGACTGTGAGACATAAATTTCTGTTGTTTATGTGTTACCATATTTTATTCTTCTGTTTTAGCAGTGCAAATAAGTAAGTCAGTTCAGGATGAAAAACCAGGCTAAATTAGAACCACATTAGTGAATAGCAGAATGTTTGAACTGAAAACAATCTGTAGAAAAAGGTCAAAGTTATTGCTATTTCTATTTCCATTACTTCAAAATCTGGAGAGGTTATTCAGTAGAGTGTCATTCGAATACATGTGTGTGCCTAAAGGAATGAAATAAATCACTCTTTTTTGTTTCCTATTTGTTGAGGATAAAATGACTCAACCTGTACAAAGGCCTTAAGGTTGTCCCTGTTTGACCAGTGCTCTGAGCCACCCCCTAGAGCTCCCTTTGTCTGAGACCTCATAGTAATCTCCATTGCACTTTAATGTTTGTCTAATGTCATCTTCTACTGGACTGGCATTAGCAGGAAAATCTTCCATTCCATTGGTCTTCACTATGTACTATAAGAGAGAAATCTAGGAAGCTGTAAGAAAAGTATGGAAATGGTTTATGTTAAGACAGAAGGCTCAAAGAAACCTCTCAAGACAGGGTCTCATGCTCAGTAAGCAAAGTTTATTGTCAGGAAAGATCAATGAACTTGGGTGCAGGTGGTTCAGGAACAACAGATTTTCTTGGGGGAAAGGGGTTTTGGGAACAGAGTATCTTAAGTTTCATTTACTTGGCATTTTATAAGTTTCAGTTTGAGGTCAGGATAGAGTCCCAGAATCAAAATGGAGTTACTAATGTCTAGGGTACCCCATTAGTTTATCTCTTCTATTTCCAATACTGGCATTGGCCATAACCATTGCTGCAAACCTTCAAACTAGGATCATGCTCCAGCTCTTTCTTCAGACTGTGCTTGAGATGGGGTGGGGAAAGGAAGTACAGAGTTTTTTTGCCCCTCTCTCTCAAGGAAGTCATCTGCTCTAAAAGAGGCTCATACATTAGATTTGAGGACAGGGTAAGAAGAAACAGCTCATGGGAATCTGTCAGCGCCACGAGACTGATGTCATCAGGTATAGCTTTGTAGCTTCCAAAGAAGTCCATGAGGTATGCCTGCCCTCTAGGAACAACGCAAGAAATTGTGTCTTGTACTTAAGACACAAATATGATAATTTTTCATCATCTTTTCTTTATGCCATGTTTTGTTTTCACTAGAATGTATGTCAATGAGGGGAGGAGGAAGAAAGAGAGGGTGAGAGAAAGAGAGAGAGAGATGACTAGGGGGTGGAGAAAAACAGATGTCGAGAAAGGAAAGGAATAGTGGAGAGGACAATGTTAAATTAAATCTACTTTCAAGACATAGACCTGAAGTGGGTTTCACCAAGGTGACGTTTTTCCAAACAAGTCAACCAGAGCTGGCAAACAGCACCCAGAGTCAAAGGAGGCACAAGGCAGAACTGATGAGATAATTTTATATGCACCTGTGATAAACCACAAAGACATTTAAACAGATGATCTTAATAGACAGGAAAGTGGGGATTTGGAGCATCAAAATATGAATCCTATTGGTATTACTGTTACCGTTCATCCACTGTGTTTGTATTATTTTAAGTGTGTTTGTGGAGGGGATATCTCTTACATTACCTAAGAGGATCTTGAACAAGGTTTTCATAGAAAGTAAAACAGAAATTATTTCCAAGTCACTTTGGCTCTTCTTCATTTATGCATATTATCAGTAATGACTTGTGGTTTTAAACTATTTTAGATAACTAAAGCTTATTTTTTTAAATGAGAAAACTTTATTTCCAACCAGTTAGGTTATTTTTTTTAGATGAGTCAGCAGCACATCTTGGAGACTATGATTTTCACAATTTGTTTTATACATCATAAACCAAAATATACAATTAAATGAGTGATGAGAAAATAACACCACAGTTTTCAGATCCAAAGGGAACTGAACCATTTGCTTCCTCTACTGTTAAGTATCTGATATCTCAGGAAGAAAGTGAGTCTAAAAGTGAGTAAAACTTTAATTGTAGAGCAGATAGGTTCAAAGCACCAAGGCTAGTTTTCTGAGTAGTTTTCTGAGTAGACAGGACAGTGGAGACTATTTAGCCCAACATCTTTACTTTTTTACATGAGACACCTTGGGTCCACAGAAATAATGTGTCTTTTCCCCATTTAAGCATACTATTAGTGGTGGCAAAGCAAGTGTCCTGGCTCAGAGACCTGCTTTTTCACCTTTTGCTAAGTTCTACTATTCTTTTTTCTTCTCTTTTCAGCGAAGTATTCTTTTTTCTCTAAAACTCAAAGATGATCTAAAACATTAAGCCATCTTTTCCACTTCTTCCCACCTAACAAGTGAGGTTATTACAAAAATGACATTTTTAAAAGTTTTTCTTTTAAAATACAGTGCCAGGGTGTTTGTTTTCTCACTCTTGTTTTCACTATAGACGTAATATTTGCCTGACATAGAAAAATCTAAAGATCAAGGAAAGCATAAGAAAGAAAATAAATATCATCCATCATCCGTCCACTAATTCTTTTGAAATACACTCAGGTAGTGGTCAGGGTGGATCAAACCAAGAAAATCTTATTACTAGTTTTGTTTTTAACCCCTCTAAGAAAGTAATGCATCAAATTCCCTTTATCTCAGATGTTCTACCACAAAATTTAATTTGAAGCTTTATAATCTCTCAAAAGAAAATACTATGCTTGTAAGAATTTTTCCTATTTCTTGACCAGGTGGGCTGGTTGCATGATCACATGGCACAGCCTATAACAAAGGGTATTACCATCATGCACAGCATTTGGCATCCATAATACTGGCAGCTAAGAATTTTGTACTTACTTAGGCTCTATCACAAGAGATTCACATGCATTATCTTACTTAGTCTTTACAAGAACTCCTAGTGGATACAATTATCTATCTCTGTTGTGCAAATGTGGAAACCAAAGCACATAAAAGCTGTTCAACTTGTCTGAGGCTGCATGGTAACTGCCCATGGTCACATAGGTATAGACTATTTTATTAATTAAGTCTCTTATAGAAAATTAATGGGCAGGCTATCATTTAAGATTAATGCTTGCATCCGGTATTGACTATCAACATATAACTCCTTGGGGTCTCTAACTATGTGAGTTTCCAGATTAGGGAATAAATATGAAGGCTTGCATACCAAAATGCCAGATGCCCAACATCATCAGGGAAGATGATTTTCTTGGAACAATGCCAAACATTGGGGCCTCTTCAGTTTGGAATAAGTTGAATCAATATGATTTTTAATTACAGATCACATTTCCAACTTTAAATAAGGAGGAGACATTTTCCAACATTGTGAATGTTAGCATTAGGTAGTGTGAAATTGCCAACACATTCTGGTTAAAGTAATGAGGTCGAGTCGAGTATTATTGTAAATTCATGTTAGTTCATACATTTCCTTTTCCAGGAATCTAAATTTAACTTCATGGATTTGGTAAATCTAATAAACTGTACAAGAACAAATATAACAAGTTATTCTAGGTGCACACAGTGAAATATTTCCAGTGAATGGAAAACATTATGATCCCACATCCTCCTGTAACTCATTCAAGGTATGGAAATGTTAAACAGGGAAATGTTCAGCTAGGAAGTTTATTCATACTTTTATCAAAAACGATAACTGATGTGACCCATGTTCTGTCCACCTCATGTGTTTACAAATTCGTTTGTTATGAAATATAGGGAGTGAGGAGATGAAGACATTTTAGAGCAATTCAATCACACAGAAATCTAATTTAAGTAATGCACACATTGTGTAAGAGACGACCTTTCCACTTAAAGCAGCACTCACCTAGAAGGCACCAAAACTGAAGGCTGCATTTCATCACAAGTCATTGAAATACAAAAATGATTATTGATTTTGATAAGCTTACCAGCTGAAGGCTATGGTGATCAAAGCTTTGAGAGTTGTTAATATCCTAAACCTCTCACCATGTTGAAGATTCTTTTCTTTTTTTGGCAGGGGGTTGGTGGGTAATGGGGTCTTGCTTTTGCTGAAGCTGACTTTGAACACACAATCCTCCTGTCTCAGCCTCCAAAGGCTCTGGAAGATTCTTTACTAAAGGAGGAATAATAGAACATTTTAAAACCTGCATACATACAGTCTCAGGGACTCATCGAGTCCTATTCAGAATGTGATAATCATTCCTTGATTAGTATAACTCTGATGAATCCTACCTTTCAAGCATATTAAAATCGAGTTTTCTTTTCCATTAAAATAATTTCTCAGTAAATTGTTTTGTTTTTGTACTTATTGTGTTTTCCTTCCTGTCAAGAAAATGGAAAACTGTGCTATTGATCATTTGAGTGGTCTTTGTCTTTCCTCTAGCAATTGTTTCTACTCTTCTTCCATGTGTTAATATGCCACGTTATAGTTTTGAATACATAAAATTTTACTTTTTATTTAAAATTCAAATACAAATTTATGCAAAATATAATTTTAACATATTTCAGTCTCTAAACATTAAATTAAATACATTTTAATTCATGAATTCTAAAACATTAACAAAGTTTTTTAGGTGGAAAGGGGATTTTGTTACCTGTTGCTGAGAAGTTGTGCAGGGAGATTACATGTGTTACAGACGTCAAGATCATGTTCTAGGACTTGATTGCCAGGGTTCTTTGTGTCAGTAGATTCTCTTTACATGATGGTCGTCATTTTCATGTTTTATCTGTGTTGACCTAGATTTACTTCCTAGAGAATTTCTTCAGTCTCGCACAGAAGAGATTGATTGTCCATTCAATCTGATTCTACTAACCCAATCAGATTATCTCTTTCTTTTGCTCAGTATTTTTACTTTACCTGCTTGTTATCTTGGTACAAGACTATTCCAAGATTCCCATTATTGTTTGTAGTGTCTCCTGTCTCTCTTGCAATCTCTTATGTCATCTGTTGGCAATAATAATGCATTGTTCTTGCAGAATATGAGAACTGATCAATGCAACCACTTATCCATCATCCTAGGATTTCTTTGGGGAAAGATAAGTATCCAGTTTTAGACACTCCTTCACAGCCTGCCTCCCAGAGAGAATGCAATATTGAATCAACTTTAAACCAATATCTCAAGTAACAAATAATTACTATAAGGGAGGCACATAACTAGTCATACATCTTGACTTTTTTGTTCTTCTTGTATTTCATAAACTCAGAGACAACACTCATCTCTCATCTCTGTCCTCAGCCAATTCTGGCATTTAACTTTCAGGTACAAATTATAAAAATTGGACATGGTGGCATTGAAATTCCAAAATTCTGTTAGTTTCATTTATCCCCCACCACCACCTCTATTGGAGTATAACTGAAAAATAAAAGGTGTATATATTAAAGGTATACAATGTGTGATGTTTTAATATACATATACATTGTAATGTGATTATCACAATCAAACTAATTCACATGTCCATCATTTTTTTTCATTTTTGTGAGATCTGTTATTAACTATAGTTACCATGCTGTACCTTTGATCTTCAGAACTTACTTATCCTATACTGAAAGTTTAAAGCCATTGACCAAATTCCTCACATCTTGCCATCCACCAGCCTCTGGCAACCAACTTTCTATTCTCTGCTTCTGTGGGTTTGTCTTCACTAGATTCCATGTCTAAGTGAGACAATGGAGGCTTTGTCTTTCTGTGCCCAGCTTATTTCACTTAGCATAACGTAGTCTACATTCATTCATTCATGGCAGGCTTTCTTTCCTCTTTATATGTAATTTTTTATTATATATGATGGCAGAATGCATTACAATTCTTATTACATATATAGCAACAATTTTTCATATCTCTGGTTGTGTACACAGTATATTCACACCAATTCATGTCTTCATACATGTACTTTGGATAGTATTGATCATCACATTTCACCATCATTCATTAATTATCCCATGCCCCCTTCCTTATCCTCCAACCCCTCTGCCCTATCTAGAGTTCATCTATTCCTCCTATGCTCCTGCTCCCTATCCCACTATGAATCAGCCTCCTTATAACAAAGAAAACATTCGGCATTTGGGTTTTTTTTTTGGGGGGGGGGGAATTGGCTAACTTCACTTAGCATTATCTTTTCTAACTCCATCCATTTACCTGCAAATGCCATGATTTTATTCTCTTTTATTGCTGAGTAATATTCCATTGTGTATATATGCCACATTTTTTAATTCATTCATCTATTGAAGGGCATCTAGGTTGGTTCCACAGTTTGGCTATTGTGAATTGTGCTGCTATAAACATTGATGTGGCTGTGTCCCTGTAGTATTCTGTTTTTAAATCCTTTGGGTATAGACCGAGGAGAGGGACAGCTGGGTCAAATGGTGGTTCCATTCTCAATTTTCCAAGAAATCTCCATACTGCTTTCCATATTGTTTTTTTTTCAGCCCCACTAGCAATGTATGAGTGTACCTTTTCCCCCACATCTTTGCCAACACTTATTGTTGTGTGCACTCATAATAGCTGCCATTCTGACTGAAATGAGATGAAATCTTAGAGTGGTTTTGATTTGCATTTCTATAATTGCTAGAGATGATGAACTTTTTTCATATATTTGTTGATTGATTATATATCATCTTCTGAGAAGTGTGTGTTCATATCGTTGGCCCATTTGTTGATTGGGTTATTTTATTTTATTTTTTTGGTGTTTAACTTTTTGAGTTCTTCATATACCCTAGAGATTGGTGCTCTATCTGATGTGTAAGGGGTAATAATTTGTTCCCAAGATGTTGGCTCTCTATTCACCTCACAGATTACTTTTTTTGCTGAGAAGAAACTTTTTAGTTTGAGTCTATCCCATTTATTGATTCCTGATTTTAATTCTTGCACCAAAGGAGTCTTATTAAGGAAGTTGGGACTTAATCCCACATGATGGAGATTAGGGCCTACTTTTTCTTCTATTAGACGCAGGGGCTCTGGTTTTATTCCTAGGTCCTTGATCCATTTTCAGTTGAGTTTTGTGCATGGTGAGAGATAGGGGTTTAATTTCATTTTGTTGCATATCGATTTTCAGTTTTCCCAGCACCATTTGTTGAAGAAGCTATCTTTTCTCCAATGCATGTTTTTGGCACCTTTCTCTAATATAAGATAATTGTAATTTTGTGGGTTAGTCTCTGTGTCCTTTATTCTGTACCATTGGTCTACCAGCTTGTTTTGGTGCTAATACCATGCTGTTTTTGTTACTATTGCTCTGGAACAACCTAGATGCCCTTCAATAGATGAATGAATTTAAAAATGTGGCATATATACACAATGGAATATTACTCAGCAATAAAAGAGAATAAAATCATGGCATTTGCAGATAAATGGATGGAGTTAGAAAAGATAATGCTAAGTAAAGTTAGCCAATCCCAAAAAAACAAATGCTGAATGTTTTATCTCATGTAAGGAGGCTGATTCATAGTGGGGTAGGGAGGGGGGAACATGGGAAGAATAGATGAACTCTAGATAGGGAAGAGGTGTGGGAGGGTAAGGGAGGGGGCATGGGGTTAGAAATGATGGTAGAATGTGATGGACATTATCATCCAAAGTACATGTATTAAGACACAAATTGGTGTGAATATACTTTGTATACAACCAGAGACATGAAAAATTGTGCTCTATATGTGTGATAAGAATTGTAATGCATTCTGCTGTCATATATGAATAAAATAATTAATTAAAAAAAGTTTCTGCCCAGCAAAGGGAGAAGTAAGGAACATGAAAAGGCTCTCTGTGGGATGGAAGAACTAACAATTTGTAAACTGTGTTCAATAAAACACTAATACCCCAAATATTTAAAGAACTCATATAACTCTAAAAACTCCTAAAAACTCTATTTTTAAAACATGAATAAAGAACCTAAACAGTCATTTTCTCACAAGAAACATGAATGACCAATAGGTAAATTGAGAAAGTGCTCAACACCAAAGCTCTGTTTTGTTCAGTGCCCTAACTCTTGTTACAAAGGAATTTGTTGCTGTACCTGACCCCAAACAAAAACAACCCCCTCAAAAACAAAACAAAGCAAAAAAAAAAATCTTGATTGATATTGCTATTCAAAATTTATTCCATCATCCTCCAAATAATCCTTTAACATAGAATAGAGGGGTATATTCCCAGCCAAAGTGGGAAATCCCAATAGCAAATCAGAGCATCACTAGGAAAGTACTGAGGGACACCTGCTATGTGCTTCGAAATACATTCTTGGTATATTTAGGAACTTGAAAAGGACTGGGAGTGAAATAGTATTCAGGAATCATCTTCAGTTTTGATAATACTATTTTTTTTGTCAATAGAAGGAAATATATATTTTTAAGAATGGAATGTTACAGTGCTTTTGTAATTTTTTTTCTTCCATGCCTCCCTTTCCTCATCCCACTTCACTTCATTGCATAAAGGAGTCATTTTGTGAACTCACTAGAAACCAGGAAGATTTTGCTAAAGGATTGGTAATGAAATTTGCTCATAGGATTTCTGAGGACAGAGAAATCCTCCAGCTTGCATGACTAGATTGGATAACTTCTTCCTGTTTGCTAATAAATGGTTGCATGTTTGCCGAATGTGGTTTAAGATTTGCTTCCATTATAGCAAGCCTCTTGTTGGTGAGAGGGACACAGCGTTCCGTTCCCCTTTCTTAGCTGGAGGCACCCCACACATGCCAGAAAGAACCTCAGTCTCTAAAAAACAAAATCAGCTTACTTTGGTTTTGTCACTGATGGCCATTTGAATTATCAGTTCCCACAATAATATACTAACCATTTGAGAAACTATACTGACTTACTAGTAATGAGATACTTTTTTTTTCTTCTAGTCCTTATTTCTACAAAAGCAACTGCTTCATGAAGATCTTCTTGTCCAATGAGTATCTGTCTCTGTCCCTCCATGGACCCCAACTGTTTATTTCTCTTTGATAACCATCTTCTTTCTCAAAGTACAAGCACATTCTAAATACCAGCAGGGTTTAGATCCAAGGGCTCATTTTGCAATGAGATTCAGTGAGCATATTTTACAGAAAGAATGGCTGGTGTCATCAGTATACTGCAAACATCACAGTGCTCTTAACATCAGGACAGATCACTGTGGTCCTCTGCAATGCTTCTGCTAGCTTTTTCCTCCTCACCTTCGGACACAGCAGAGGGCAGTAGAGAACTGTGCATTTCTAATTCCTATTTCCTCTGGAAATAAAAACCGAATAATTATAATAATAATATTTAAAAATGATATTGAAAATGCCACACATTGAATAGTATTTTTTGCTTTTCTGAACACAGAGGAATTTACTTGAGCCATAATCCAGCACATCTTAGCTAATTTATAATCACAGGCTTATGCTGCAGTTCAAACAATTTCCAATATGAGTATAATATTGTTTTGCATCTAGTTGTTCACAAGCTAACTATGGATGAAAATTAGATATTTTATTTTTTTCTAAGAAAAATTCAATTCCTTGAGAGAAATTTTAAATCAGGGAAATTTTAACTATTTTTAGGATTAAAACATTTTCTTCTTCAAGGAAAATGCAGTATTTTTATGAACTTTATCTCCTCTATAGGCACTTTAATAAATAAAATAAATAAATAAATATAAATACATCTTTATATAAATAGAAGAAAATACGTTTCTTACCAAATAGCTACATTTAGGCAACTTAAAATTATAGACTTATACAATAGGAAAAAACATCTCCTCCACTGTTCAAAACCTATTTGTTTACCTAAGCCTGTAAGTTTAAGATTTTTAATGGCAATTTATTTTTTGGTATTGACCTAAATATTTTAAAACATCATGCTTATCCTCCTTTTTCTTTTTTACAAAACATTAAACATCATCTATTGTCTTTCTAGTAAAGAAGATGACAGGGTGGTTTCCTTATATTGGCCCAGATATCCCTTCGCCATATCCTCTAAACATAACTTTCAGTTCATTTAGATTTCGGCCCTGTGTCTTCATCATAGCTGACACTTGATAAATATATATCCACTGACAAGATATTCAAATCACTCGCTTGATATATATGTGTATATATATACCTTGATATTATGTATATATTTTTAATATATATCTTGATGTTTTAAATGTCAGTATTTCCAAATTAATTATAGTTGCAGTACAATTATAACCAAATTCCAGTTTTTTAAAAAATATACACACTTCCTATGGAAATAGCTAAGATAATCTCAAAAGAGAAGAATAAGTGAGGAATGCACAGTAGCTGACATAAAGATCGCACCACATGTGGAATATACCACGGAATGTGACAAAAATCTGTGGCAGTTCATTAGGGCATGTAATGCTGGGTCAATCACATGTCCATATGGAAAAATTTACTTTGGACTTCTGTATTTGTCATAAACAAAACTTAATTTGAGATGGACCATAGACCTAATGGTAAGGAGAAAAATAATAATGTTTCCTGAAGGAAACAGGGGAAAAGGTTTAAGACCTTAGTGGTAGACAAAGATTTCCTGAATAAAGACCTCAAATAAAAACAGAAAAAAGTGGTAGACTACATTAAGTTAAGAATTCGTTTTTATCAAAAGACATTTTATTATTAAAACTTAAAAACAAGTTAGAGATTGGATGAGATAATTTTAGCATATTTTTATTTGTTCATTTTAATATACATGATAGTAGAATGTATTTTGACATACATATATAAAATATAACTTATTCTAATTAGGATCCCGTTCTTGTGGTTGTACATGATGTGGAGTTACACTGGCCATTTATTCATATATAAATACAGGAAAGTCATGTCTGTTTCATTCTACTGTCTTTCCTATTCCCATCCCTCCTTCCTTTCCTTTCTTTTCCTTTGAATTTCTATTCTTACCTCCCTGCCCCTTTTATGTATTAGCAACTGTATATAAGAGAACATTCAGCTTTTGGTTTTGAGGGATTGGACAATTTCACTTAGCATGATAGTCTCCATTTCCATCCAATTATCAGCAAATGCCATAATTTCATTCTTCTTTGTGGCTGAGTAATATTCCACTGTGTTTATATACCACATTTATTTTTTTATCCACTCATCTGTTGATGGTCACCTAGGTTGGTTTCATAGCTTAGCTGATGTGATTGAGGTGCATAAAAATTGATGTGGCTACATCACTGGAATATGCTGATTTTAAGTCCTTTGGGTATAAGCCAAGGAATGGTATAAGTGGATCAAATTGTGGTTCTATTTCAACTTGTCTGAGGAATCTCCATACTTCTTTCCAGAGTGGTTGCAACAATCTTCAGTCCCAAAAGCAATGTATGAGAGTATCTTCTCTCCACATTCTCCATAACATTTATTGTTACTTATATTCTTGATAATTTCCATTCTGTCTGGAGTGAGACAGAATCTCAGTATAATTTCAATTTGCATTTCTCTAATTGCTAGAGATGTTGGACATTGTTTTCATATATTTGTATTGCTTCTTCTGTGAAGTACCTGATCAGTTCATTAGCCCATTCATTGACTGGGTTGTTTGTTTATTTTTGTGTTAAATTTTTGAGTTCTTTATTTATCCTGGATATTAATGCTCTATCTGAGGTGCAGGTGGCAAAGACTTTCCACCATTTCGTAAGCTCTCTCTTCATGTTCTTCATTGTTTCCTTTGCTGTGTAGAAATTTTTTAGTTTGTAACATACATTTTTGAAGAGGGACTTATATTTAGAATAAAGATCTCCTATTAAACAATAATTGAAAAAGTAATCACTGTGTAATTTTTTTTTCCAAAACAGAGGCTTAAACAAATATCTCACAAAAATATATATCCAAACAATTAATAAGGTATATAAAAGAGAATGTCCAAATAATCAAGCATAATGAACTCATTAGCCAACAATGAATAAGATATATAAAAGAGAAAGTTCAAATAGCCAAGTATAATTAATTCATTATGGAATTGCAATTAAAGGAAAATGAGATACAGATACAACAACCATCAAGAGAAAAGTTAGAAAAACTACCAATCCAAGCAAGGATATGGAGCCATTGATAAAAACATAGATGACAGTAGGAGGGAGCCATCACAACTGTCAGGCCGAAGGAGCTGAAAGACAGGACACAGGGGCAATCCATTGGATAAAATATCTCAGCAACTGCCAAGGCCCAGCGAGAAGGATGCTTCTTCTGCACACTCTGGTACCCTCCATTGCACCTACCTAAATGGCTTAAATTGGAAGCTAACGGGAGCTGAATGCAATTGATGCTGTTCCAGACTGTCACAGAACTATCACCATGACCAGATGTGCAGACCAGATCTAGATGGGCAAAGACCTACCACAGTTTTAATCACTTGTCTGTCTATCTATCTGGCTAACTATCTATTCTATCACTTTTCTATCTGTCCCAGAATCTGAAGAAATGAATTCCATAGTAGTCTATTATCAATAATAATTTTAATAACACATCATGTGAAAATTTAATTATACCTTTCTTCAATGTCATTTTTGACACATAATTCAGATATTCAAAGAAATAAATGAAATTTCTATACTATAATCCCTTCAATTACCATCTAATGACTGATGAACTTTTTGTTTTGTTTTGTCTTATGGAGTTGGTGGGGATTGAATTCAGTGCCTTGCATGTGCTAGGCAAAAGGTCTAGCACTGAGCTACATCCTGAGCTTCATAATCATTTATATTGACTAATATAATTCTTTGAAACCTATAGGCACTAAAAAATATAGAATTGACTGACTGTCTAACAATATATCTATTTACTCATGATATGCAAACCAATTGGCATATTAAAAATCTCTTCCTCTCCTTAAGAGGTGCTCTTTTCTAATGATCAGTTATATACAAATAATACATAGCATGATAACATAATGCAAACACATTTTTGTAGACAATGCCCTGTCACAGGAAATAAAAATTGATATTTAATCATACAATATTTTTGTTATAAAATAATATGAAAAGCGATGGCAATGCATAAAAAGTATTTGATTGAATTAAAATTTCTCCATGGAAGTAGAATAAAATATATTTTCAAAAATAAAAAGGAAAAATATATAACTTTAAAATATGAAAGAGTTTCTTCATATCCTTTCAGATGTATGATGGCAGCTTCCAAACGATTGTGTTAGCTCTCAATATGTACTATATTCCAGAAATTATATCCTCTGCTAATGTTTAGGTTCTTGTGTAGAAATTAAATGTCACTTTAAAACACTCTCTGGGGGAGTTGTGAGCAAAAAAGTTAGAGACCATTTCTTTCTCTTACCAAACAACTTATTTTCTTTGCAGCACCTGACGAATGTTTTATTGCTCAGAGGTTATCAGGTATAAATAATCGACTGCACTCTGGCTGGTATTAGAAGGCATGGAAATTATTAAAACTTATTGGTAAATTTTATGGGTCCCAAGAGGGCTAAAGAATAGACCTTGAGGTCATTAAACCAGTAACAACTCCTAGACACACAACCAACTTTCAAAATGACACCACTGACACCATCTGGTATTCCACCATTTCTGCCCCTGCCTGCCAGGTGACTGATTTCCTGCCTGCATTTGCCTCGTTTGATCGTATGCTTGTGTGTGTAATGGTTGAACATAGACCATATGATTTACCTTAGCTAGAACAGGGTTTGGTGTAACCGTTTTTTAATTCTATCTTTAAGAAGTAGAACTCATAATATAGAAAATTACCAAATTAAAGGAATGTATTGATTCTGGAAAACCACTGTAGATATTTCTTCAACTGTCTACTTCATTGGAGTAGAAACCTATTTAAGGCTGTGGGTTGTTTCTATAATTATTATTATTATATTTATAAATTATTTATAATATAAATTATCTAGTTATAATATAAATTATTTATAATAATAACAATTATTATTATTATTATTATTATTATATACAGAAATGAAGAGTTCACGTCTTCATGGATAAACTGTATCACTTCCATTGAATGGGCTTAGGAAATAGAATTGGGATGAGGAAAACTTTTCTCCCATACTAACACAGTAACACTAAATAAAAGATCACCTACCTCATGTCTTGTTAGATAAAGGCTAAAGTCTCTGAGACAGGAGATGCAGAAGGCAAAACTTAAAAATATAGTTCTTTTCTTTCTTCATGTGGATACTGCTGCTTTTCCATAAGTATAGAAACACCTAAGTCGGCAACTTGTACTTAATTTTACATGGCTTGTTAGTTTCTATATTGAATATTGATTCATGATTCCTCAGAATATGCTGGGATTAGTACTCGGTAAACACAGTTGTTTTATGTCTCCTGCATGCTAACTGAAGTCATTCTCATTTCCTATACACTGCAGTGATTTGGATAAGTTTTGTTCCCCAAAGGTCATGTGTTAAAACTTTGATACCCAAAGTAAAGGTACTGAAAGGGGGTAGAACCTTCAAGAGTTGAAGCCCAATTGGAGGTAATTAGGTCATGGGGGCACCACAATTGGAAGGGATTTATGTTCATCATAAAGTAGGGGGTTAGTTCTCACAGGATTGGATTAGTTACCCTGAGAATGGGTTGTTATAAGGCAAACATGTATTTAACTTCTCCTTTCTGACTGTGGCTTTCGAATGTGCTCCTGCCATGTAGTACCATTCGACACGTTATGATGCGGCATGAGGTCTCCATCAGATGTGGCTGTCGGGGCTTGAACTTTTCTGCCTCCCAAACTGTGAGCTAAAATAAATCTATTATAAAGTACCTAGTCTTAGTTATGTTGCTATAGTAAGACAATATTTGGACTACAATGTACCATGCACATTATTAATCTACTGTTCACAGTATTCTATTAGCCTAGTATAAACCAAAATTGATAGTTTTCCTCTAACTTATGCAAACGTGTATTAATACTAAAGACACACTTGCAGCCAGTAATAAGTGTTCTTTTTTATATTCACAGCACACAGTACAAAGTCAGCTTGCTACACTTATTCATGTCAATATAAATCTGATGATCTTTATATTGACCTTTGTTATAGATTGAATTGTGTCCCCCCAAAATTCATATGTTAAAGCTCTACACCTAATAACAGGGAATGTAATCTTATCTGGATAGAGGCTCTTAATATTTTTTACCTGAGTTTCTGTTACAGTAAGTAAAATTTCAATCTCTAGAGGAATTCCCAAGCTTGTTTTTTCATACCGCTCCCACTTGAGGAGAGAGCCTGTTAGTCAATGGTCTGATCTCAGGTTGTTTGTTGAGTCTTGGTACTAGATGTCAGCTTTTCTAGGAACATATTCTCTGAAATCTGAGAATAAAGTACTGGGTTAGTTCTCACAGGGGGTCAGCATTTGTAAGGACACACTTTCTTTGAGTTACCTTTTTTTAAAAAAAATATATTTTTTAGTTGTCATTGAATCTTAATTCTATTTATTTATTTATTTATAAGTGAAAATCAAACCACTGTCTCACACATGCTAGCCAAGCACTCTACCACTGAGCCACAACCCCAGACCTTTGAGTTACTTCTGAAGAGTCCTAGGCTAGGCACCCTGGAAGTAGTCTCTAGGTAAGTTGAGGCAGGTCTCAGAAACACCTTATTTTTTTCTATTTTTGTCTTCCTAATCTTTTATTACATTTTGTTTTCTTTATACTTTTCAATAGAAGCATCACATTTGAACAGTCAAGATCCTGGGATCGGAAAAGGCTCAAGGAAGCAAGCCCACCTCTTAGTCTCCTTTACCAGGGGAGCACATTGAGACTGGAGGGAAATGAATCAGTAGGGATCAAAAGCACAACTGGGCCTGGCCTTTCTTATGCACATGTCTCTCTCATGACATAAACTTAAACTTGGTTATGAATCAAAGTTGTGAAGATTCTGTCTCAACAAATATCACATGACCCTAATTAGCTATGTTTGATAGGATCTGTCTTCTTTCTTCCCCCACTAAATTTTTCATGTCTATATTTCTCAATTCCCCTTTCCCTATGCAGATTAGCATATCTCCTCTTTTTGTCATTAGCAATTTTATTGTTCAGGTACAACTCTCCTCTCTCAAATCAATTGTGTGTATTTTTTTTTTCACAAAAATACAAAGTGGGAGGTTATTGTTGTTGTCTGTTTATAGCTATAAAGGAATGAAAAGAGGACCAAAGTACATACCATGATTATTACAGGCATAAGAAAAAGTTGTCAGAGCTTATATTTTATTCCTGCAACAACTGCAATGAAAGGGTGCAAGCAGGATATCCCAGGCGGAGCTTTAGTGTTTTGGGTGCTGTAGGTACACTACCAGGCTGCCGACATTTTGGAAAGAAAGAATTTTCAAAGTTGTGTTTTGTGCAAACCTGAGATAAAACACAATAGATTCAGATTTATAAGCAAGATACATAGGTGTATGTTTTTGTTTTGTTGTGCTTTGTATTACTTAATATTCAATCAATCGTGTTTGTTGTTACAATTGATGTTTCTGGGCTGAGCTGTTTTTACAGATCATGTGTGCAGGTTGTCACTGGGACTGCTACTTAATTTGCAAGGACCAATGAAAAATAAAGAAAAGATGTAGTATATATACAGCAGAGTTTTATTTAGTTATAAAGAAGAGAAAAATTATGTCATTTGTAGGAAAATTGATAGAACTGGAGACCATAATTTTGAACAAAATAAGTTCAGACTCAAAAGAAAAGTATTGTGTATTTTCTCTCACGTGTGGAAGTTAGAAGTACAAAACAGGGAAAATAAAGGGTTATGCTGAAAGGGAGGCTATTAGGGTAAAGAAAAGCAGGCTGGGAGAAGGAGGAAATATGGGGAGGGTGGGTAATTGATGAAATTACATTTTTGTGTATATAAAAATACTCCACAAAGAAACCTACAATTCCATGTAATTAAGATGTACCAATAAAACATGAAAACTCAAAACCTTTTGTCAAAAAATTACTAAGAATTTCAAGACAGTGATGAAATAGTATTGAAATAAGTATGAGATCTTTTTAAGCATAAGATCCATGGGCCATGAATCTGGGAACCTGGATGTGGTTATCCGTATAGTTTCTCCATTCTGTTTGTCTCACACAGTTGACAATAATCTTTTGATTCCAACGACTGCATAGATAATATATTCCTTTTATACTAACAGTGTACATACAGATTTTGAGATGTCTGGGAGTGTCTGCATTATTGATTTATTTCTCCTGCTGCACTCAGTAGATAATGATAAAAGAACCCAGCATTTTGTTTTCCAAATGTCACACTTGAATATCTGCACAATTCAGTTGAAGGGATGGTGCCAGAGGTATCTTCTGTCTTGGGCTTTTAATCTTAAGTTTTTGTGTCCATGGAGTGAGATGGTGCTGTTTCAATGAATTATATACTGTGTGTTTAAAACTCATCTATATGTCATCTGTTTATGCAAACAGATAAGAAAAAACAAGAGCTAGCAGTTATTTACTTCATGTAAGAAACCAACTGATAAACCCTTCATTGCCCCTGAACACAGTGTTTTCCAATCTGACAAGATTTGAAAGAAGTTATAATGAAAACTTCTGGGGATAAAAATGAAGGTCTCTTGAACGAATATTTATATGAAAGATAAGAAACAGAGTTTGAGGTCTTTTTTTTTTCTGCTTAATGACAAAGACACATTTTTTTTCCATTGTGACTACTCACTACAGTTATCACAAGCAAAAGAGGAAAATTAATTCAGGAAGATTTCAAGGTTTTGTGGCTAGAAATAGACAATGCCCCTAGAAGATCCAACTTCACAGCCTGTGACTTACACAGAAACACAGACATCTGTTCAAAAGGGCCCCATGCTTGGTTTAAAATTCTGCTGATGCTATCTTGAAATTCTTAATTTTTTTTAAACAAGGGACACTAAGGTCTTTTTGTAAATTATGTAGCTGGTCCTGGCTCCTGAATTATTGGGATTTAGTGAGTAATTGATAGATTATTTATGATCTATTTGATAATTCTTGAAGATGCTTTTCTTCTACCCCTGACATCTCATTTCTTCATTCAACCACACTCTGCTTGCTTCGACCAGGTCAATACACACATGCATACTTTCCTATCCTGCCATATCTTCCTGATAGAGTTGTCTGTGACTTTTGCAATGAAAGTCAAACAAGCCTTTGTGAAGAGCTGCTGAACTCCTGGGAGTCTCAGACCTCTTCTTCAAATCTCTGGTTGGACAAGCCCACGATGTAAAGTACAGACCATTTCAGATTTGGCAAGACTGAAATTAAAGACTCCAGATTCCTGTCCTTTGAACTGTTCTCTTTCCTTCATTTCCTCTCTTAATAGGTGGCATTACTATCCACTGAAATCCCTCAGCTGGAATTTGGAAATCTTGCAGAATTGTGGTTTACCTTTTCTACCTAAATCACCACCCTGGAGTTTGATTTCTAACCTGTTTTTCTATTTCTGGTCATTTGTAATGTCTTTCACGTTTTTAATAAAGTATTCCAAATTGGTTTCTTACAACCTACTCTCAATTCTCCCTAGTAATTCACTTTTTTTTTTCAGGCACAAAAAAGATTTTAAAATGTAAATCTTGAAATCAAGTGCCCAGTGTAAATTTTTCAAATTTCAAACTAAGGAACTTTTTGTCCCCATAAATACTGCCTAATATTAGGACAAATGATTTGTGTGTGTGTGTGTGTGTGTGTGTGTTTCCCTATTTTAAAAATTATTAAGTGATTCCATAAATTAAATAATTGTTTCACCCCATTACAATCATCATTGTTTTTATGCTCACATTATCATAATTCTGGAAGGAGAGACTTTGTTCATATTGGCTACTGACTCCTTTTGAAAGGATCTCATTCATCTTGGGAAATTTTTTTGCTCTTGGGTTCAAAATTTGTCCTGGGATCATTGTTATTTTTCTTCTTGGGCATGGAATCAGTAATTTCCCTGAGTGTTTCATTGAGGGGTAGATTTAGAGCCATTATCTGAGTGCTGAATGTGAGGTTTCTTAATTCTTGGCTAATAATTATTTTAATCTATTTTAATAGAAAGATCTAGAATCTAGCCATCTACCATCTATATACTTATCTTCCTATTTTATTCTATGTAAAATGTATCTAAATTTTCTATTTGTCTTTCAATTCAATTTTGACATTTTTTTTCCATTTCTAGGAATTGAAAACAGGGTCTCATACATGCTAGGCCAGAGCTTTACTGGTAAACTTCACCTCTTGCCCCCATTACTGTTTTTACTTAATAACTTTGAATTTATAAAGATGTTTCTTTTATAATGTGAATGTTGATATCTAAAATAATTAACATAATTACTTTAACCTACCACATAAGAAAGACAATTTCAATAATTCCTAATCAATGAGGTGAAGACTTAAGTTACAGAAGAATGTTAGCTAATAAATGTGGAAGGGTTGATAGAATTAAAATAGCTAATTCTGCAAACCCAAATGTAATTATTCTCCCAAGAAGGAATATCAAGTGGTCAATGAGGAATTTACACTTGTATAGTGCCCCCAAAGAACTACACAGATAAACAGAACAATATCTAAATGTTCTGTGGAGGAATCAGCCTGTCACAACTTGATCCAGGGGATACACATATCATCACTAGGGGTGTGTCAATCAGGTATTGTATGTCTTCTGAATCTACATTATATAAAATGTATGACATCACTTAAGATATTGCCAGCCAAATATATTTGATTTGAGTTTATCAAATCATAAGATAGAAGATTCATTCTTCAGGAAATTCATGAGATGGAATACTTAGTTCAAGAATATTGCTAGACACTATTTAGTAATTCCTGATGTGGAATATTCTACAGAATAATTTTCCTAGTTTTCTAAATAAGCCAGTCACAAAGATGGAAATGTGCTTGTCTTAAAAATGACTTGTACATAAGAATCAGCTGCCAAACACTGTAAAGAAAAATGTCAAAAGATTTAAATCAATAGAGAAGAATACAATGAAATAACATTATATACCCCTTAGAACAGCTAACATTAAAAAGACTGACAGACAAGTGTTGACAAGAATGTCAAGTAATTGGAATTTTGGTATCATTGGTAGGTTATAAAATACTACAGCCACTTTGGGGAAAAGTATGGCAATATCTTATAAAGCTAAACTTACACTTCCATTTGACCCAGCAATTCCACTAATGATATAGATTTACCCAATAGATAATAGATGTGTATTTAAAGACTTGTACACAAAGTATTTACAGCAGTATGATTTATTTATTTATTTATTTATTTATTTTATAATAGCCAAATCTGGAAACAACCAAAAAGTAGAAATGGCAAAGGGGTGAACAAAATATGCTTTTACTGTGTCATGTTATTCAGCAATGAAACAAAGGGACATAGTAACAAATAGATGAATCTCAAAACATTATCTCAAATAAAGTAAGTAAAATGCAGACAAAAGTTTTATATAATTCATCTTATACTTAAGAAATAACTAGAATGTGGGGCATGCCTGTATTCCCAGCAGCTTGAGACGCTGAGGCAGGAGGATCATGAGTTTTAAGTCAGCCTCAGCATCTTAGTAAGGCCCTAGATAACTTAGCAAGACCCTGTCTCAAAATTAAAATGTGAAGACAGCTTGAGATATGGCTTTGTGGTTAAGTGTCCCTGGGTCCAAGTCTTGGAACAGAAACAAAACAAAACAACAATGACAACCAAAATGAAACAAAAACAACTAGAAAGATAATTAAAAAATAAAACTACAATGAAAGAATGAGCTATGGTTACTTGTGCCAGAAGTCAAAGATGGGGAGTCAGTGGCAAAGGATCATGAGAAAATGTTTTTAAGCTGATGAAATGTTTTGTATCTTGCTTATAGTAAAGGTCACACAACTGTACACAATTATCAAATTCCATCCAAATGTACAGTTAAAGTTACTAAATGTGAATGTATGCAGATTATAATTTTTTAAAAAATGTTAAAAGTTAAAAACATTTTATTCGGTAAGCATGATAGAAAAAACACCTTAATGACAAAATACATGTCACAATTTTGTAGACTGAAAATATCCTCAGTGTTCTCACTGTATTGGTTCTGTGAGGAAGTAGCATTTTTAAAAATCTTTATGAGCTTCATTTTGTAGAAGAAAACATTAATCAAATATGCCATGGTTGAACTATTAAGTATCATTTATGTTGTGAGTATAGCATATATACATTTTATTAGGCAGAATTACTGTTTTTCCAATGATTGATATTATCATCATTCTTATTCTTACTATTTCAGGAATGTTTTGAAATTTAGAAATACTTTTTTTTTCTGATCTGTTATGATGATACAGTATCCTTCAAAATTTAAATTTTGTATATTAGAAGTTTTTGTTTTCTTTTTGGTGTTATAATTACATTTTTAGAAAAAGTTCTATAAAACTGAATTTGACTTATTAATAATCATGATTTTTAAGTAGGATTTATTTTGGAACAGTTTCAGATTTAAAGACAAATTTGAAGATGGTTCAGTTTCCATATTCTTTGCACCTAGTATTTCCTTTTATTAGCATCCAAACATTTTACATCAATACATTTAGTACAAAGAACACACCAGTATTGATAATGTTATTGTCTTTGTTTTATTCAGACTTCCTTAGTTTTCACTTAATGTCTTATGTTCCAGAATAGCATATGATATAGCATATTTTTCTCATAGCGTATTTTCTCTTGATCAAACTTAAGTTAGAGTGTTTTTAGATGATGACCACAGAGATAAAGAATTTTTATCATGTCACCTTAGGAGTGCATGCTATGACCATGATTTAGCACAATTGGTGAGACTGGAACTGATTATCTGTTTTCCTCCTATGGACTAACTATACTTCAGAGGGTGTATTTCTGGACTTTGTATTCTTTTTTTTTTTTTTATCCATATGTCCATCCTTTCATCAATCCCATAGTGTCTTGATTATTGTATCTTTATAGTAAATCTTGAAATCAGTCTGAATAAAATAAAGACAATACATTATCAACTGTGTGTTCTTTATATCAAATGTATTGATGTAAAATGTTAGGATACTAATAAAAAGGAAATTCTAGGTGCAGAGAATAGGGAAACTGAACCATCTTCAAATTTGTCTTCAAATCCAAAACTGTTTCAAAATGAATCCTACTTAAAAATCATGATTATTAATAAGTCAAATTCAGCTTTATAGAATTTTACTAAAAATGTAATTATAACATTAAAAAGAAAACAAAAGCTTCTAATATACTAAATTTAAATTTAGTGATTCTTTTTTGCCCTAAGATACTTTTATTTCTTCTTGGAAACCTAAAAATTCATTACAGGGAGACTGAGTTAGTCAGCTTTTCATTATTGTTACCAAAATGAGTCTTCAGAACGTCTTAAAGGAGGAATGATTTATTGGGTTCATGGTTTCAGAGATTCATTCCATGGTCAGCTGAGTCCATTCTTCTGGGCCAGAGATGAGGCCTAATGTTGTGGCAGAAGGGCATGGTGGAGAAAATCTGCTCAGCTCAAACAGCTAGGAAACAAAAAGAGAAAAACTGAGCTCAAAAGGCAAGGGACAGCATCTATAATCCCTAGGGCATTCTCTCAGTTACCCACTTCTTACAGCCATGCCCCATCTTCCTATAGTTACCACCAAATTAGTCCATTCAAATTATTAATCCATCAAA
Source organism: Marmota marmota marmota (assembly GCF_001458135.2). Taxonomy (NCBI): domain Eukaryota; kingdom Metazoa; phylum Chordata; class Mammalia; order Rodentia; family Sciuridae; genus Marmota; species Marmota marmota. Next base: position 386,484 of record NW_025999961.1, on the reverse strand, counting down.
TGGATCAATCCACTGATGAGATTACAGCTCTCATAATCTAAACATTTTTCATCCTGTATTATTAGCACAGGAGCTTTTTATTTGGGGGGGACACCTCATATCTAAACCATAAAAAGGATTCCTTGTAGTTTATACATTAATTGTATTATAGTCAGATTCTTGTCCTAATCTATAATATGTCCTATTTCCTTTGTAACCTTGCTCTCCACTGTTTCTTTTACTAAAACAATTAAAAAAATTTTGCTGTGACCCAGAATTCTACATTAACCATTTACCCTCTCCCATGCTTTGTTAATTTGTCAATATTATAAAATTTGGGTTTGCTATTATCTCATTTCACAGATTGACAAAGCAGACTGAGAGATACTAAATAAGGGGTAGAACTCGATTGTGAACACAGAAGTTGTGATGGTTTGGATTTGAAGTGTCCCACAAAAGCTAACATGTGAGACAATGCAAGAAAGTTCAGAGGAGAAGTGATTGGGTTGTAAAAGTCTTAACCCAATGGGTGATTTACTCCCCTGATAAGGACTAACTGAGTGGTAACTGAAGTGGTAGGGTGTGGCTGGAGGAGGTGGGAATTAGGGCGTGGCTTTGGTATATATATTTGTAACTGTAGAGTGGAGTCTCTCTCTTTCCCTCTCTCTCTCTGCTTCTTGGTCACCATGATGTGAGCTGCCTCCCTCTGCCACACACTCCACAACGATGTTCAACCTCATTTGGAGTTGCGAGAAATGGAGCCAACCTTCTATGGCCTAAGACCTCTGAAACCGTGAGCCCTCTAATAAATTTTTCCCCCTCTACAGTTGTTCTGGTCAGATCCTTTAGTCACAGCAGTGAAAAAGCTGACTGACTAAAACAGGTGTCCAGCTCCAGACTCATATCTAAAGTGCTACCATCCAGTGATCTCCCAGCATATATGTTCAACCTGACTGGCAATTTTACTTGAATCCCCCCTACTCTTACTGTCAATGTTATTACTGGATTGATAACAATTTATTTTCATGTTAACATGCATATAACTTTCTCTTCTGAAATAAGGAATTAATTTCTTAAGAGCATGACACATGTCTTATGGTCCACAGTAGCATTTAATACACTGCTATGGAAAAATAAAGTGTTCGCTAGATGCTATTTTGAGCAAACTTGTCAGTCAGAGTGATATAATACATACTTACTATGATTTAAAATGTAAGTATGCAGTCATTAACCAAAAATAAAGCAAGGTCTGAACCACTGGAGAGAGTGGGAAGAGAAGAAGGTTCATAATATGTTAGTAAAATGATTAAAGTGACTATTGTCCTTTTTGTTCTTTATCAATAAATTGGGCATATGTCTTCCACTTCTGGATTTCTATTCTTCTGAGTTCATTTATCAGTTTTTAAGCAGACCTTAGGTTCCCACAATTCCCCAAGGCACGCCAGATGATAATGTAAAAAGCAGGCATCAGAAATCAGCCTGTGGCCAGGACCACAGTCAGTGTTGACACAAATGTGTTGCTAACATTACGGTAACAGGCCGCCTCCATAGACATCAAGTACATGCTTTGCTTACCGCAATTTGTTCCTCTGTATTATTTCATCGTTATGAGTCCTTGTTAAAAACCCATTTGCAGAGCATACCGCCAAGCGTTGTCTAGAAATATTGCAGGAGTCAGGTGTGTGAAGTTCACACTTGATTATTAGACCCTAAACTGCTTTTCGCTAGCCAAGGACAACTAATGCTTGAAAATGCCAAAATGGAGATGATGAAAGTTCAAGCTCCTCACGGCTGTCGTTACTTGCCTATCCTCCCCACCCACCTCCTGTTTCAGTTTCCAGAAAATATACTGCCTCCCAATACATTCTTGCATTCTTGGAATCAATTCCAGTAAAGCTGGTTAAGTGGTGTTCTGATTTCTTTTTGGTGTCCTCCAAGTTGGCTTTCGATTATTATTTCAAATAAAATCATTTTACTGCCTCACTAATTCCTCTGTGTAGTAAAAATCTCAAAAAAATTTTCTCATGCCTCCTTTGGAGATGAGTAAATTCAGCCTGGGGGAAAATTGCGGTGAAATTTTGGCGGTTATTGATATCATGCACAAGAACGCATGACGGAGTCTGTGATTCAGAAAGAGCTGAGGGTGCATGTGTGTCTGCACCCGTAATAATCCAGTGACCAGAGGTGCTGGCGGGAATAGGTGACAGTGCAGCGGGAATCTGGGGAACCTGAGCCAGAGGTTTGCTGGCCTGATGGGGCTATACGGAGTTCTTAACCACTTGCAACCACTCTGATGCAAATGTCCTGCTAAAAGAAAATCAAGAACAACAATGTTAAAATTGACAGAATGACAGACAAATAGAGGGAAGAAAACACACTTTAAAAAGATTGGAAAAGAACAAAGAAACCTGGAGATCAGTGTGGAAAGACACATTTCTTAACCATTATCAGCACCAGAAGATTTGCCTAACAAACTTCTCTGGTCTGGTTCAGCCTTGACACAATAATACAGAACTGGAGAGAGCCAACCTCTCATCCCAGTGAGCATCACTTCATTTGTCACTCAGCGGTGATACTGTGGGAATTATTGAATTTTTCTTACTGGTTGCTGATGGGTCACAGACTAGCAACAGGTTCAGTGTGAACTTAAAGCTTGGTGATGACAGGCGTGAGGGTTAATTGGTCCTTGACACCAGGTGGGGCCTGCTGCTTTGGGACATGTGTTTCTCGTGTTTGTTCAGGCACCTCTTTTCTCTCTCCTCACTTCTCATTTAGACTACAATTCTATTTGCTCTTTGGAAGACTGCTTCTTTGAAAGCATTTAGAGGCATAAATAATTGTGTGTTGGTTCTATTCCTGAAAACTTGGGGATTTTAATTATTTCTTGATATAAGTATTTCTGTGGAATTTTAAAAATAATTTTTTAATTGTCAGTTATTTTCCAGGACACTGAGATTTAGACACTGATATAAATGTAAGCACAATTATCAACATTTTTTTTTTTTTTGTTGTTGTTGTTTGTTTGTTTCTAAATCTTCACTGGCCACAAACCAGTGATTGGAATTGGTTGAATTTCTTAAAAAGTAAGGCTAAAAATACATAAAAATATATATATTTCGATTTCAATGAGGTGTCTTAATGTGAGAGAAGAAATAATTTTAAATGGAAAAATCAATGGATTTTCCCTTCAATTTTTAGGGTAAAAATAATATTAGGGTGTTTGTTTCATCTAGTCAAATTTAAAGTTGCTCATTAATAAGTGTTAGGTGGAATCTAACAGGCTTTGGAATCAATAGTTGTAACTGAAGACATGGTTCACTTTAGTGAAATATATTGACTTTCTCATCTTGATGATTTACAAATCAGTGGTATTTTATAAAATAGTAGAATAAGATAAAATTTATTAAGCTACAATTTAATTAAGAAAAAACACAACTAATTTCAAACTTATTGATTTTAAATTCTATTTCCATCAATTTTGAAAATTTTAAATATTTTAGAAAAATTGTTTTAATATTTATATATTTTAATTATTTATATTTTTACTTTTGCCTCCGTTTGTATTTCTAATGAAACTATGTTCAGGCTTGTTATACTTTGAATATGTTTGTATGATATTTTTAATCCTTAAGATTGTTACTGTTAATAGAACACAAGTATTGCAAAAAATCTTAATTATCATAGTTGTCTTATGTTAAAATGAAGACAAGAAGAGTAAATATACATTTCCATATGAATTATGCATGCATTTCTTTTATGTCCTCTTAACACCAGTGATACATCATGAACATGACAGTTGTTATAGTAATATATACTCAGCCTTTGATATTTTACTCTTAATTAAATAAATTCATATCTTCAAAAACATTCACAGTTTTATTGTTTCAAAGGCACATTTAGCAATGTAGGTGAATGGGGTATCTTTAATTAGTTTATAACTTTGATTCATTACTTTTAAGGGAATAAACATGTGGTATGCAGACCTTCAATTGTTCCCTTGCCCCAGGTGCTTCAAATGCTGGGGCTGGCTATGTTTTGACAGCCCAGATGTAGCTGGAATTTTACCTTTGCAGATGTGTGAAAAGAGCTATTTCCCTATGTATGTTTCATTAATGTGAGAAACCTGAAAACCCACGCTTTACAGTTGACTCAAATTAGAATAAAATATAGAGATGGATTCATACCAAATGTTCTTAACTTGTAAGATAAATTATTTAAAAGGTGTTTTTTAAGTAAGAAATAATTTATAATTTCAGTTATGTCCTACATATTGAGCTTGGATTTGCTCAGTAATATGTCCCCTATAAAACAGATCTCCTGGAAAAAAAACAACAACACTTGTTTGATTATTCACTATTTTTCTGATTATATACTTGATATCCGTTTATGTAGGGGTTCAAGTGATATATTAATTCCACTGGAAGAGAGAAAGTTGAGGCTGTCCAGAGAGAATATTAATAGTGAATCTACCTGATCACTCATCCTTTCTCTCCCCACCCAATTGTGTGGCCTCCATGACTCAGTCTTCATGACTCCAGATGACAGTCTGTCTAATGCTTCAGTCCTCCCATTCTGTCAGAGACACTTGGTGTCATTATTATGCTTCAGTGGATTCTTTATGAATCTGAATCAATTAAAAAACTCTCCTTTTTTGATATTATTTCCTGGTTTACCTTAAAAATTTTGATAATTTGTATTTCATTTTTTAATTATTATTATATGCCCTGCATTTTGTGGTCTTTGAATTGTTTCAATCTTTACCTGTTAGAGTCTTTAAACAAGTCTGGATGGCGCCTGGCATTTTGCCAGAGGGAGTGGTTTGTGAAGTAACGCCAGCGAGCCATTAAGTGTGGAGATTCCTTATTGGTTGACTGATGTATCTAGTTTATGCTAATTAAGATAAACTGTGTGGAATGTATAAATACCGCTCCTGTCCTACAATAAACGGCTTCCACTCCTGTTGTATCAACGTACACAAGTTGTTCGTCACTCCCCGGTTATTTTGCCCAGCCAGCCGGGATGCGGCATTTACCTTCAAATAAATCATAACTCATAAATTTTACTTACCTTTCACTCTTCCAAGTTAAAGAAATTTTGCAAGAAGTGGCGCTGGGAGGTTACAGTAAGGTGTCTATTATTAGGTAAGTTGGTGACTGATTCATTCAGTATTTAACAAGTTTTGGGGGCTCTCTCTTTACTTCTTTGGATGTTGTATATTTTCTATAAAATTAGAGTCAGACTGAACATTTAGATGACTTGCAACTCCCCACTTTTCTGAATTAGTACTATTTTTTTTCAACATTTTTTAAAAATTTTAGTTGTAGATGGACACAATACCTTTATTTTATTTATTTACATGGTGCTAAAGATGGAACTTAGTGCCCCATGCATGTGAGTCAAGCACTCTACCACTAAGCCAGAACCCCAGCCCTATTACTATTCTTTTAGATACCTAATTTGGTACCCATTTGGTCACTTAAAGAATAACAGGTGCACATTTATAATAATATGTAAATTGCTACACTTATGAAAGAAGAAAATAAAATTTATTCTTCCTTGAATTGCTTTTTCTTAATCTCAAAGAATATTGTGCAGTTTTATGATTGCAGGAAATAGTAAATAATGTGCTGTTCTTTTTGGCTTGTGTGTGTGTGTGTGTGTGATTGTATAAGCATGGTTCCTTTCACATCCTTTCTTAATTCTTGTGTGTTGAAGGGTTCATATACAAGACTGTCTTAACACAATGGTCCACTCTATTGAGATGTTAGTTACTCAGTTCCAATGTATCGCCTTTTTAAATAAAGTAGAGTTTTATTGAGAAGTAATTTACATACCATACAATTCTCACCTACTTAAAGTGTGTCATTCAAAGATTTTTATAACACAATAAAAGATAAACTACACCACAAAGTTAAATTATAATTTTATGCTGGGATTGACTAATGCCATAAATCAGAAGAATACCTTGTATTTTGTATCTATAAATGTTTCATAATGACCTAACTCATCATTTAACAATGCACATACATGCATATATCCTTTTTTGTTCTTGAAGAGGATTACAAGAAACATATGGAAACATAATATTTTTTTTTTATATATAGTGTTAAAGTCTTGGGGAAAACAATGTTATACTGCATCTTGTATGACATAACAAAACATAATCCAGTTATTTAGCCAGGTAGTATCCATACCAAATTATCTCATACAAGTTTTAACATATCTTAGTTCTGTTGCATTGTAGAAAGACAAATTTTACCTACATTTTTGTACCATATTTCTATCATTTCAAAAATGGAATTAAAGAGGGACAATTTTCATATGACATATTTTGTTCATTTTTCTCAAAATACCCAATCCTATTTTGAGGACTTTCATCCTAGTTTACTCATCACCATTTTCAGACCTTCTCTAGCAACATTCTTCAAACTGGAACATGTGCTTCCCTGGGGTGTGCAGACTTCCCATGGAGTAAAATGTCATAAATAATAATTTTAAGGGGATCAGTTAATAGAACTTCAACAGTTATATATACTGTTTCTTAAAATATTATTCCTGAGAACTCATCTGTAGTCCAAACATCCCCTTCAAATTAACTTTCCTCCATTTTTTCACACAAACACACACAACAATATTTAATCTTATCTTGGTGCAGGCCCCTAAATACCAAAGCTCTTGTGGCAACAAAAAAAGATTTGTTTGAAATATTGGTGTGAGTGATGAAAAGGTGAGTGACTATGAGTGGGTAAGAAATACTTTTGCAAAAGAGGTGGTTTTCAATTCTTTACTTTCAAAAATATTAGCAAAAGACATAGTAAGATTTCCATCCCTTAATAAAATAGAATATTAAATATAACTAGTGAAAGGTCACTATGTGCCTTGTGGCATAAAACATAGATGGAGCTTGAAGAATTGATAGACATCCTGAGTTTATGGATCTAAGATATTAGTAAATGCCCACACTATAATAACTGACCTAGAGATGTAATGCAACTGCTATCAAAAATACCAAGTTTTTTCATAGGAATAGAAAAAATAGTTCTAATATTCATCTAAAATAAAAAAAAAAACACATTCAGAATAGCAACAACTACCTTAAGAAAGAACAAATTTGGAAGCCTCAAACATCCTGATTTCTAAACATAATAAAAAGCTACAATACTTAAAACAGCATAGTACATAAGGACAGACATATAGACCAACCAAACAGAACAAAGAGCCTATAATGAACTCATGCATATGTGGGCAACTGATCTCCAACAAGGGTATGATGAGTATACAATGTGGAAAGAGCAGTGTTTTCAATGAATTGTACACACACACACACACACACAAATGAAATTGGATTCATAACTTATACCACACATAAGGAATCTATAAAATTGCCTGAAATCTTAAAGGTAAGACCTTAAACTAAAATTCTTAAAAGAAAACAGTAGAAAAGCTTTGTGTCATTGACCTTGGTAATGATTTCTTGGATACAACATTAAAGATATAGGAAACAAACAAACTAAAAAGTTTCCACACTTCAGAGCAAACAGACAACCTCATAAAGTGAAAAAAAAATATTCTCAGACCACATATATGATTAGGAGTTACTATACAAAGTGCACAAGGAACTCTTGCTACTTATTGGCAAAAAATAAGAAAGATTAAAAAGTGAGCAAAGACCTTGGACAGACATTTCTCTGAAAAAATATAAACAATTGACTAGTGGGTATTTGAAAAAGAACTCAATATTGCAAATCATTGGTGAAATTCATATCAAAACTCTAAGGAGACATTACCACAAAGGTCATAAAATGACAGTTGGGAATAAGTAGTGTAATTCCACACATGCTATGTATAGGACCACAAACCTTGCCCTTGGAGTGGTCTACTTGTCTTCAAAATGAGGTCCCTGGTTGCATGGGACTCTAGTATGGGTGGAACTGGGCAAAAGATCACCAGTGCTAAGTTGTTTAGGGTCAAAATTATATAGACTAGAAAATGTCATAAAATCATTCTTTTTTATGGCTAATATTTGGATGCTCACACACAACACGGGGGAGGGGGGATAGAAGTTCAGTACATTAGACAAAGGGGAATGAAGGGAAGGGAGAGGGGACAGGAGTAGGAAAGACAGTGGAATGAATCAAGCTCTCCTGTGCTCTAATACGAATACATAATCAGTGCAACTCCACATCATGTACAAGACTAGGATCTAATTAGAATAAGATGTACTCCATGTTTGTATGATGAAATATACTCTATTGTCATGTATAACTAAAAAGAACAAATAAAAATAAAAAAATCCTATAGACTGATATCACAGCAGAAAGCCATCTGATGAGTAAATTGTATCACTGGAAAAGCAAAGAAATTAAGTGTAGTTTAAGTTGAAACTTTTCTTTCTCTTTTCTTCCTTCCTCTTCCCTCCCACTCACACACTCCCTCCTCCTTTCTTTTTCTTTTTTTTTTCTCTCTTTCTTTTGCAAGCCTGAATTTACACAGTCTGAAATCCGATTTCACTATTAACATTATTCTAGGGGGAAAAAAAGGTTATAGTGTCATTCTTAAATTTGATTTATGCCAGCCCCAACTGTGCCAAGGGAGAAAAAGAGGACCCATCACATTTTGTCCTTGGAAGTACGTAATATGGTTCATGTAAAATGACATTCTGAAATACTTTTTTAATGTCATGGGAACTGTAAATGCCACATTATTCTCTGAAACAAACATGAAAGATTAAAAGACAATTTCATAGGGGTTTTCTTTCCCTCTTCACGAGAAAATGTTTGCCAGATTTTGCATGTATTTCCTAATTCTGAATGACTTTCTTAGCTTTCCTACATAGAAACTCTTTACCCAGTATTCTGAAATTATTATGGTAGAAAGATAGTTTGATAGATAAAATATGAGTTAGAAAAAGAAGTCCCTGGGTCAAGGAAAGGAAATGGAATCCCACCTAAAAATGTCAAAATTGGAAATAGAGAAAACCCAGAGTAAAGAAGATGGCAATGGGTTATATAAGGTTACCTGCTTTAAATACGTCCCAGAAATGGGGAAAAAATAAATAAACTACATGTTATGAGGAAATACAGAAAACACCAGTGGATAATAATTTTAAAATTGGATACTTTTCAAGGTTTTAAGAACATGAAAGGGACATTCATGGCTATACAAAATGGAAGATCTGCAAATCACCTTCCATGAAATATTATTTATAAATATTTATAAGTTTATTATTGGCTTATTTATAGTTAAAATTTAATATATTTTAGAAGAATATTAATACACATATATTTGATTTTATAAGTGGAAATTTATAAAGGATTTGGGGATTGAAGGGTAACTTTAAAATTGTCAAGTCTGATCATAGTTAATCTATTAATCATGCATAAACTCTTCCATCATTCATTCAACAAATCTATTTTTAATTAACTACTGATACAGCAGTGGATAAAGCAAGTAAAAGTGCTGGCCTTTGGTGGAGATTAGATGCTGGTATGGGAGACATGGGTGATAAACATGTAAATATGTCACAGGGTGATAAGGGATAGAAAGGAAAAAGTAAGGGAAGGTCATAAAGAGAATGGCTATTGTTGCATGATCAACATGGATGACCAGAGGGAGAAGGCCTGAGAAGGGGACATCTGTGTAAGCTCTGAAGAAGGTGAGGGATGGGATGTGTAGCTACCTGCTGGAGGTGCTGTGCAGAAGTAGCAAATGCCAAGGGCCTGAAGTGCCCAGGCATCACGACAGGTCCCAGCAGTACAGAGCACGTCTAAAGTCCACTCCGGGTAGAAAAGTCATTTAAAAGTGTCCTGTTTCAATGAACTGTTGTGGAATCTCAATTAGGGTCACCCATGAAATATCTGGGGTCTCAGGTAAGTAGTTTCTGGGCACCACAAAATTAAATAATTTAACTAAAAGTGCATATTTTAGTGAGTCCCAGTGTGAAGACTTAGGATGATAGTAAATAAGAGGTACATGTCTTATCTTCCTAATCATCAATTCAATCTCTAGTGCTTTGTAAGATTCTGTGCAATATCGTCCAATTTTGTTAAACCAACTAGTATGTTTGTAACATAGATAACAGGGGGCCATTTTAATAATCCAGGATTAGATTATAGTGATCATCTGTGTGAAACGCCACTGATAATCACAAAGTATGGGCAGTGAGGAATGATCAATGTATCATAAGTCCTTACTTCATGCTGCAAAATGATACTAACAGAGAAAGTTCCTTGCTAAAACATTCATTCTATATTTCCATAGGTCTGGTCATTAAATTTTTGCATAAAGTACACAAGATCTGAAAGTTGATACTTCACACACTGATGTATCTATCAATGCACTGGTTCAAGTTTTATATTCTGATAATACCACAAAGAACACTTTGATACGGCAAATATTCCTCCTTCATCGCACCTGCTAGTAAAAGACATTTGGAAACTTTGGAAATTGAGTTAAACAAACCTTAAATTGTTGCTCAGAAAACTAAAAATCAATCTACCATACGATCTAGCTATCCAAAGTCTGGATTTATATCCAAAGAAAGTGAAAATCAGCAAAGAGACCCCTGTACACCTAAGTTTATTGTGCCACTATTTACAATAGATAAACCAGCCTAGGTATATATAAACAGATGAGGGGATAAAGAAAATTAGGTTTAGATACACAGTGGAGTATGAGTCAGCCATAAAAAGGAATGAAATTTTGTCGTTTGTAACAAAATGGATGGAACCAGAGGACATTATGTTAAGTGAAATAAGCCAGAAACAAAAACACAACTACTGCATGATCTTTCTCATCTGTGGAAATTTTTAAAAAGTCAACCTGGATAGAATAATGATTACTAGAGGTTAGGAAGAGTGTGGGCATAGGGGAGGATAAAGGAGGTTGGGCTAGATCAATGAATGCTATATGTATTTGTGGAAATATCACACTAAATGCTAGTATAGTATACAATTAATACATATTAATAAAAATAAAATGAAATAATTTTTAAAATTCTAACTCAATCTCTCAGTTTCCTAATAAATGAATCCATTGTTGCTTCCTTATTGTTGTGAGTGAGCTATGCCATTAACACAGACCAAACACATTTGTGTCTTTCCACAATATCAGTATTTATTGACTTAACAATAAATTCAAAAGCTACACTAATTTTAGCAGTTGGAATACACTGAATATTTGTGGGTCACCTGGTAGTCAGAAACCTGGCAATCACAAGCTCTTTTATCCCATCCCAATCTTAATTTCTATTATCTATAACACTCAAGTCACACATCCTACTTCACACAAAAAAGTATATTACATCATGAGAAGAATAAGAAAGACCTCAGGCAGCATCAGGCTATATATAGGATGCTGTGCAAGAAGAGCACAGGCAGAGAGGTATGAATGCAAAAAATCACTATAGGTGATCTGATAAACCTTTTAATTAACCAGTTTCACAGAGTTGTCAAGGCAGAGTGTGAAGAACATAGGCAGTTTCATTGTCAACTTGAGGTGTCAGTTTGGAGTGGGGTGTTTGTCATCATCATAGTCAGGAGAAATCTCACTGAGCTGAAGCCTGGGAAAGAATCAGAGGTTTGTCTCTGTGGCAATTTTCCTGGGCAAGGATCATCAAGAGTGACCAGGTGATGGGATTGGGGTGTTGCTGTGCCCAGTGTTGGTGGACTCCTCCTCCTATGGATCTGAGATGAGGGGGTTAAGTTTGGTGAGGTTCATAATCTCCTGTGTCTGGTATTGCTGATAGAATCTGAGATAGCAACATGTCCAGTTGTTCTTAATTTACTGTGATAAGTTGACATGAAAAGTTATTACCCAATCTGTGCCTTATGATTGTGCTAGGCAGATGGTGTTTGTTCATTTGCACAAACAAATTGTAGATTCATTCTACCTTGGCACTTGAACTCAAAACGGAGTAACTAATGTTGAATTACTGCTTCACTAAATGAAATAACTCAGAGCTAGCACGCCTGACATCTACACTTCTACACACCATGAAGTAACTCAGAGCAGGGTACAGCCGGCTCTCCGTACTCACCAACAATTAGAAGCTATATTGGTGGTTTAGGCAACAGGACAAATTAAATAGCAAATGGAATTAGGGTGTTAGAAAGTAGCTGGGTTAAGGATCTGGGTACCAGGGGCTGGAAACAAAGGTACCATACAATAAACCCAGATCTAACTATAGGCTATACCTGGTTAGGCAAAATGTACCTACAGGTGTTGGAAGACAGTTGATCTGAGACTGAGAAGCAATTCAAACTCAAAGACAGGCATATATTCATAAAGTCTCTTCACCTCAGAACACAGTTAGGGAGGTAGTCATTGTGGAATTCCCAAACAGACACTTAGGTCTATTTCCAGCAGTTGTCTGATCTTCTAGCAAAACCTGGTTTGTATGTGGTCCACATGAACAAAGGTATGTGGAATACTTAAACAAACTTAAAATATTATTACAATAGTCCAGGGAGCTGTGCCTTTTATATCTGACTTATATTTTATAGCATTTCCAGCCTAACTTGAGATATTTCTGGTAAATGAGGTACAAAACTCAAAATATCAATTGAAGCTGCAGACAGTTTTCTCTTTGTGCTTTGTTTAAAAAATATTTTTAAAAAATGATTTAAGATTTAGTTCAGGATATAAATAAGAATCATCCAGGGATAAGCTCCATCCATGAGTCAGCATGACTCAGCAATTCAGTGAGCCTGGGAACTGGAGATGAGTTGGAATGTAATGACTTTCTAGCACTTTAACGTGAATAAAAGCTTTTGAACCCCTGAAATTTCAAATGTTTGTGGTCGTCTGTTTGAAGACAATTTTGTAATACAAAACAATTCAGGGAAAGATCTTTCAGACAAGACAAAAAGTTGCTACTGTGTCACACTTAAGAGAAACATATTACTTAAGCAACTCAACCAAGATGAAGTAAGAACTTTTATTAGATGAAATCCTAGAACATTCACAACTAGTGAAAGCTTGGATTGCCTTAAAAAAGAATTAGGGAAGAATTTCAATAAGTTTAGTATTATAAAACAAGTGTAACTATCAAGTCTCCAAATACTGTAATCATATAAAGAGGGCATTCTACTTTTTGAAGGAGATAACTACATTTATTTCATCATTGTCTCCAGATCTAGAAAGAGTAGGTGCCACAGTGATGATAGGAAAGATCTCAAAATCAGCTGCTGTGAATTCCTGTTATAGAAAGGCAAACAAGCAGACAAATAATTATCTGTTACTATTGGAATTAAAACTGAACATTGAAAAATTAAGAATTCTAAACCATCGTGAGATTTCAAGTAATTAATACAGAATAACATAGTCACGGTCCACTCAGAATGGGTGGCCAGTTCTTCAAAATGGACTCCAGCTGTAGCTAACTAATAACACCTCATTGGTGAGTATTTGTTGATTATTTCAATAATAGTTTCTGAGAAATGTCCTCTAGCAAATTAACATACAAGCGAGACTTTAATTTCCACCAAGTTTACTGAATGATTCTCCCTTCAATGTACAAAAAAATTTATCCATCTTTATATGTTGGAATTTGATCACTGTCTCAGAAGCAATTTGGAAAAGTATTCTATTTTTTTTTTAATTTCAAAAATTAAGTTGGAAAGGGGTGAATGGTGATACAGTAAGTTGTAATTGTTTTTCAGAGGCCTTGTATAAGTGTGTCAAGACAGAAAACAACTAGAAACTGTCTCAGTGTGCAGGATCGAGGAGCCCTAGCTGAGTGTGTGCTCTCTGTCCTTGGGTAACATTAGTGGTTTGCTTTTGAGTGCTTTCTTAGAGAGATAGGATCAGCCTAGTCAGTTTCTTATTTATGGCGCTCTAACTCTAAAAGCAACAAATTGGATCTGCTGATCTGGCAACTGATATCTTAGTCCATTTCTAAATTGTACTGTTGATTATAAATCAGAGCTTGATGCTCCTGGACATGTTCCCAAGCCTCTTCCCATTCACTGCTATTGTAGGCCAGTGGTAAGTTAGCAAAAGTTAACAAGTCACAGTAAACATCATTTGACAGGGAAACAAAAAGAAAACACTGTAGAGGAGGCAGTTTAAAACAGGGCAGAGGTTCTCATTTTTTAAAATATTACCCTCAGTCACCTTTACCTCATGAATGACTTTTGCTTTTCATACATTATTATATTGTCACAAATTACCCGAGGCCTATTTGATTTTCTTCATTCTTATGAAATACTTGTTAGTATGATGTATTAAAAATAGAATTCAGTTTTACAAGACAGAGTTATGGAGATTGGTGGCTCAAGAATGTGGTTGTACTTAACACTACCAAAGTGTACATTTAAACATGATTAAGATGGAAAAATCCATACGATTTTTTTCTTCCACAATTTTAAATGATACTGAAAAAATAGGCAAAAGCCAACTACAAAATAATGACGCCTGTTTGGGAAAATTCTCAGCTACTTCACTGATGAAGGTTCTACAAAGGTGAGACTTTAATTTCCACCAAGTTTACTGAGTGACTCTCCCTTGAATATACAAAAATTTTATCCATCTTTATATGTTGGAATTTGATAACTTCACTCGGGTAGTTTCTTGATTGGTCAATTCTTTTAAAGTATCCTTAGTAACTTATTTCCTGTGGACTGGATACAGGAGGGCAGAGATTTTTCTTCCTTTTTTTTTTTCCCCCAATGCTGAATCTCATCCAAAAAAGATGGATACTGAATAAACATGAAACCACATTTCTTGCTGTCTGTGACATTTAACTTACTAAAAGTATAAAAAAAATAAAATTAAGTTATGACGATACATGTTTTTATAACTTTAACTTCTAGAAGAAATCTATTTTCTTTTTTGGGAGGCTGGTGGGGACTAGGGATTGAACTCAGGGGCACTCAGCCACTGAGCCACATCCCTAACTCCTCTTTGTATTTTATTAGAGACAGGGTCTTACTGAGTTGCTTAGCACCTCGCTTTTGCTGAGGCTGGCTTTAACTTAAGGTCTGCCTCCCGAGGTGCTGGGATTACAGCCACTGTGCCCAGCTGAAATCTATTTTCAAATCCTGTTTGCAAGCATAACATGCATTCCATTTTTTTAAAAAAATAAATGCACCCTTGTTTGACATGCCATTGTACTATTTACCAAATTTAAATTCTACATAGTTTATGGTGCTCTGGAAGTCTTGTAGATATGTTTGGTACAAAAGGATTTTGGATTTCAGCAAGATTGAGAGAGTCTGGGCTACATCTTCATAGTTTTGCCTATCACAGGAATTTTCATGACTTTTAATACCCCAATAAGCACTGGGAAACCTTAAAAGAGAAATTCTACTTTGTTGTACTTCCCTCTTTAATAGCAGAGTTTTGCATGTGTACTGCTTGTTAAATATCCCTTGAAAGAATGTGTCCCAGGCCCAGTATTCCACTAGAAATAAACGGTGATTCTACATCAGTGACACCAACTGTTAGGTGGAACCACATTCAATAGCTCCTTGGTTGGCTGATGTGACCCATGTGTTTTCAGTATAGATGATCCAAAGAAAGTTTTAAAATCTACAGAATCTCAAAGAAATCCATAAATCCTCTTTTGGTATTGACTTATCATTCTGACAGAGATGTGTTTGGAAAAACAGCATTCTCAGGGCTATTTGTTTTTAAATACTATCTGTTTCCTAGCAGTCTTTTCTTTTAACTATTTTAAGCAAAACTTTCCAATATTCATCTCTGAAGATAAAATAGTTGTTTTATTTCTAATCTTGAGCAATCCACTTAAACAATTATGTTAACTAGTGTCATGTTGCAGAAGCTTAAAGTAATTAAGTTTAAGTTTATGCAACAGGAGACTAATGCTCTTCTGCTCAGGAATAGGTAGAAAAACATTTTATGTTGGCACCATGCATTATATTTAAGACAAAAAATGCAGAATTAATTTAACAAAATCATGTTATCTACATATATAAATATACCACGCAAAATTTGTCTTTTATATGTGTGTGTGAAAATCACATATCAAGGATGAATAATGGATGAGCAGGGAGAGGATCAGTGGAATGGAGTGGGTATCTGGATAGGGGAGAGGAGGTGGAGACTGAAATGGATGCAGTCGGTTTCCATTCATGTGTGATTTTGTCTATATAAACCCAGATAATATGTTTAACTATTATTCTCTAATAATAAAAAAAGATGTTTAAGAAAGCTTTAGGTTTACCTAAATCTTCTAGTTGATATGCACCCCATCCATTCTGTTTTAAATGCGTGTCACTAAGATGTAGCTGAAACTTAAATTGAGGTTCACTGAATTGAGCCTTGATTCTTCTTTCATTTGTACTCTTATTAAAATATGAAGTAACACAGGAAATTCAACAACTGTAATTTCATGATGAATTCTTAGAAAAGGAATTGTTGGATGAAAGGATAACAGACATTAAATTTTCCTATATATTTTCTCAAAAATCTAAAGTCTCAACTATATTTTCATAGGAGAGTGTCTATGTACTAATTATCCAAATGAATATATATATATATATATGTATATAAAATCATCAATTAAAAACTGGGGATCCTCAGCACCACCTAAAAGTAAAAATAAAATAAAGGTATTGTGCTCATCTACAACTAAAAATCATTAAAAAAATCTTTTAACATTTTTTTATCCAGTAGTTTTAATTCTTAAGGGGCAAGTTATTTTAAGGAAGGGTTATTTTCAGAATTGGAGATTGAACTGAGGGCCTCTGACATGGTCTCTAAGCCACATCCCCAGCCCTCTGTTCTAAGGACCTTCTCATGCTTTTTAGACTTTCATGTTTTGTTTTTATATGATATCTTTCATTGCCTTGTTCTTTTAGGAAAAGAAACCTGCTAGTTTTCCTAATTGATATACAAAAATTCATTGTATTTTAAGATTAGCCTAAATTTATTGGTATAGAAGTTAGTGTGGAATCAATTTTTTTACTTTATGAGGAACTCTTCTTAGTTGTGCGTGTGTGTGTGTGTGTGTGTAACATTTTTAGGTGGGAATTCAACATACTCCATGGTGCATTTCATCTGTGATTGACTATATATGTACTGCTATTAGCTTTGCTTTCAATCAGCTTTTCTTTTTTTCAAAGTGTGGATATGCTCATGGGAAAGTGTTACACATGCAAAAGCATCTGTTATAAATGTCAGAGAAGAAAACACTTTGGGAAATATTCTTCTATTCTCTGTCTGTCTGTCTGTGTGTGTCTCTCTGTCTGAAGTCGGGAGTACAAAGTAGGTGGAAGGGGAAGAGAGAACTTAGGTCCCATGAGATTTGGCAAAGCCAAAGACCAAGACCTCATTAGGATCCTGACATCTCTACCCCTGCTCTCATACACCAGTTCAATCGCTGTGCTGTTCCATTTCCTCTCCAGACTCAAGCAAGGAAAAACAGCCTCCTAGGAAGCTCCACCACATTCTTGATATGGTTTCCCATAAAACCCTCTGGATAATCAGCTAACACGAAGCTTTCACATGAATTTATTTGGGAATTGGCTGATGGTTTTGTTTTCCCTGTTGTTTCTGCTGCCGACATAGTTTGCATCTGAAGTCATTCTGGCTGTGGTCACATTTTTTTGGCCAGGGGATATTGTGAAAGCCTCTGTCACCACAGAAGCAGATGAACATTCCCCTGGAAATTCACTGGAAAATGGTAAATTGGTGACAGCAGCTCAGCTGCTTCGTGGGAGGCCCAAGCTGTGATTCAGACTCGTGAGTTCAGGCCCCCAAACATCAGGATCCCTTTCCTCGCCAGATCCTGCTCACTGCTGCTCACAGGATCTGTGACCAGCCTTTTGGAAAAGTCAATTATTTTTACCAAATATTTTTCAGATTTCTGATGACTACTAAAAAGAAAGGATGTCCTCATTATCTTATCTAGGGGAGAAAATTCTTTCATGTAGGTGAGAATTAAAATTTTTATATTCTGATGCTTAAGACATAATCTTTTCTTCTAATATTCCAAGTTAATAAGTGGAATTATAGAAAATTTACAAGATACAAATAAGAAAAATAGAATCTCCCCAAAATTATCTACTATGCCAGCAACCCAGATTAATATTATTGACATTATAGCAAACACCTAGTTTCTTTTCTATGAACTTAGGTTTTAAGGCCTTTAAAAGTCTCAGTTTAATTAAAAGTAAGCCAAAATAACAGAAGAACAACTTTTTAAATATTCATATAATGTGGTATTTTAGTTTGGGGATTCATCTCTATGATATTGAATTCATCATTCATTTCTAGGTGTTAAAAAATCAAATATGAAATGTAAACTAGGTTATAACTAGGTGCGTTTCAGAAGGTGTACTTACCTTGGAGTTTCAGTATGTTCAGATTCCTATAATAAAAATATCATAAGCTAGTATCTTAGGAACAACATTTATTTCTCACAGTTCAGTAAGATGGGAATTCCAAGATGGTGTCCCCGCAAGGTTTGCATCTGGTGGGGGTCAATTTCCTGGTTTACAGTAGAGACTTCTTGCTGCATTCTCACATGGTAGCAGGGACAAGGCAACTCTAAGACCTCTTTTATGAGGACCCTAAGGATCATGAAGACTCTGCCCCAATTATTTAATTGCCTCCCAAAGCCCACCTCTCAATACCATCACCTTGGAGGATAGAATTTTGATGCATCAATTTCAAACTTGGATCTTGAGTGGCGATGAACATTCAGAAAATAGCACTTTGTTCTTTGTTAAATTGGTCATTAATCTTTCTATTAAAAAAAAATCTTCTTGACCCTTTATCCCTTCTTTTCCCATCTCTAAAATGGGGCTTGATGACCCAGAAGTTCTTTTAAAGAGCCCTACTCTATGATTCTAATCAAAATCAAACATTGAGGAAAGCCCCTACCCACACTCCCAATGTTGTGTGTGTTAAACATGTGCTAGTCATAGAGCTTAATTTACCATCTCAGAAACAAACAATGTCAGATATCTTGGTTTTGGGGAAGACCAAGAAAATGACTCTTCCATTGCATACATGCTAACTGTTGCATAGTTCAATATTTTCTTTCAACATGTGGTCACAGTCCTGACAGTTTTCTGCTATGTATCATGATAGTATCTTTTTTTTTCCCCATATAAATGATGACTTCATTATTTTCATTAAAAAATCATGAGCTCTTTATGTAAACAATTCTAAAAAGTACAAATAAAAAATACAAAAATGACTTCAAATCCTGCCACCACAAAAAACTAAAAATAGCATTTGATGAGCTTCATTACAAATACTTTCCACGCATTGATATATAGAGACAAATAGACTAGTAGAACGGTGGAAAGGAAATATGGGCAGTACACATAGTACTTATATTCTAACTGTATAGAGAGGATTGGTTTTATAATATTCTGATCATTCTTTACGTACATTTTAATAGACTCTTACAGGTAAAATGTGTTTAAAATGAAGGCAATATTTTTCACGTTTTTTAAAAAAATTTTGCAAACATAATTCTCACTGTTGCTAAGTATTTGTTCTATATTCAGCTGCTTCCAAGATCATCATCTGTTCTTTTCCCAAAGCTTATCCATTTCTCGGGTATTTAATCTAATCTCTTTATTTTTGAGAAGGACTCTGTGAAAATCCTCAAACTTTCTTATTTAAGAGTGACTAGTCTTGCCTTTATAAGGAGCTTAAATTCAAGTAATCATGATTGTTATATGCATTATGATTTCTCAGGTATAATTCTGAAATGACTTTTCCCCTCTGCATTCTACAAGTCACAGTGATATTTTTGTTGTATCATATCACTAAATGTCACTGAGACACCAGTTGTCAGGCAGAACAGTGCCTAGAAAGCACATACAAGGTGCCACGTAAATGTATAGTAACCAATAAAGTTCTGAAATTAAATCTTAAAACATTCATTTTAAGTACCATTCTGTTTGTCTAGGTGTTTGAATATATATTTTTCATCATCGTTCTATATCAATGCTTTTAGCAAGATATGGCACAATATTAGGTTTTCTGCTTCAATATTTCTTGAAATATGATGCATTGTTTCAAATAACAGATTACTGTTTCTTTTAAGGAATTTTCTTTTTCTTTTTTTTTCTTTCTTTCTTTCTTTTTTTTTTTTTTGAGTACTTTCCCCCCACTGCATCCATTCAGGAACACCAATTTCAATTCCATTCTGTTGTGTATGGACAGATATCGTACCTCTTCAAGCTCCTTGGGTTTTTTTTCCTCTGTGTTTACTGTGTTTACCTCAAGCCATTCCACATTAGGTATATTTTTTGTCATGAATGTCATTCCTCCTCTTAACATTTCTAAATAATTCACTAAACATGCAAGAGTGTTGGTCTGGTATTTAGATAGCTCTGCCGTCACTATTTTTATTCTAATACCATCTGTTCTTTCCGTTCCAGTTTGATCAATACTGTTTTTAAAGTGCTTTCAAGGGGATCTACTTTTCTTCCTTGGATTCCTTTTTTTATTTTTTTAAGATTTTTTGTTTGTTTGTTTCCCTCCTTTCTTCTTATCTTTCATCATTGCCTCCTCTTTTTCTTCCTTTTCTCCCCTCCTCTGACTATACGTGGGTCTCTCTCCCTTCTCTGGCTTTTGCCATCACCACCCTTTTCATCTTGCTCATGCTGATGTGCTAAAAGCTCTATGGTGTGGGCAAAATCTATTTAATACCCTTTCTAAATCGTCTAAGAAGATTTTGAGTCGTGGTTTTATTTGTAGCCAGTATTCACTGGGTCAGGATATGTGCCTTGAGGAAACAGAGAAAAGAGATTATCTGAAATTGCCTTTGGTGAGGGGCAGGGACTCAAGGTCTTCTGCTTTTATTTTTTTCCAACATTCCTTCAAAAATCCTGTTTGAGGGCCCACTTCACCTGATTAGGGATGGATCCCGTTTTTATGAGCTTAGTCTCACTTTCTAACACAGCACAATATCCTGACGAATGGAAAGACCTAATGAATAGACAAGATATGCTATTCAGTGCTGGAATCATAGTGTTTTAATACTAAAAATTGGTCAGTTTTCTGCTGCTGCCACAAAATAACTGAGGAAGAAACTTAAAGGAAGAAAGATATATTTTGTTTAATCAGATGGGCTTGTGGTGAGACAGTGAGTACCTCATGGTAGAAGGGAATGGGGGAGCAAAACTGCTCACTTCAAGGAGGCTGGGAAGAGGAAAGAGAAATGGGCCAGGGACAAAATAGACCTTCCAAAAGCCTGCCTGCAGAGACCCACCTCTTCCTAACAGGCCTAGACCCCACCTACAATTTCCCCCACTGCCCAATAGAGCCACTTGTTCAAGACTAAGCCTTTCACAGGAGGTTTTGGGGGACATTCCACATACAAACTACAGCACAGTGCAAATGTGTATTTCTCATTTGTGATAAAGTGACCATTGTTTCCTCTTCCACTATGACCACAGATATATGTAAGGATAGGTACCCTTGAGGATTCTTCAGTGTCCTCTCAGGTTTATGTTCACATTTCCATTTTCTTTCTTTCTTTTCTTTTCTTTCTTTTTTTTTCTTTTTTGACAGTTTGCTCAAAAGCACAAAACAAGGAACATTTTATTGGCTCAAAGTTATAAAGTTACATACAAATTCCTTAGGGTGTATAGAGTATCCTTCATTAATTATCTTACAAAACATTCAGGTTCTTGAAGAAAAAAAAAATCAGCACTGTGCTATGTAGAGCACAAGATAAGCATTTCAATTTCATAAGAAAATCAAATCTGACATCTGTAAAATAAATACCAATAACCAGTGTATACATATGGAAGTATCATTCCTAAGGCAGGAAAAAATCCAGTTCACGAATACAGCAAGCTGATGGTAATATTTTCAAACCTGAGATTACATATGTAAACACACACCAGCCCACACAGTGGAAATGCACTTCTTCATTGAACCCAGCATACCCAGGGCTTAAAAGGTGATTCTGCTGAGTCTCTTCAGTTCCTAGTCTGAAAAACTACCACAAGATTTAACCCTAGCAGGCCATATTTAAATATGATAGAAAGAAGATCATTGTGTTTGAGCAGGATGGAGTTCTTCTTCTGATGAACCACTAGTTAACATTTCCAGTCCACCCCAAAGCCTTCCATGCCAAGGATGCACATGGTAACCAGTCCACCGGATGCAACCCTGACTCTCGTGGGGCATCTGAGATCAGAGTCAGATGTAGGTGAGGAGTCATAGGCCTGAGTTTCTCACAGTGGACACTGCACTGTAACCAAGAAATTATAAGTCAACACGATGTAATGAAATGGTGTGTGTTTCCTAATCTGCTGGGACTGGATGGCTCAAAAGCAGGGAATGTCAACATGTTAACCCTTCCTCTTATTATTACTTCAAGCATGAATGACTAGTCTTTTCCAGAATGGTCTTATAGACACTCACAGGGTTACCATGTTTTCTTTCTTGTGACCACTCGGCTCCATCTTTACACTGAAAACTTGGGGTTCAGTTCTCTTAACGAGAACAACCAGACATAAAAATAAACACTGAGAAGCAGATGCAGCAGCCAATTATTTGCATTTTGATGTTAGGGGGGAAATCACTGCTAGAAAGATCAAGAGTAGAGGAAAGGAGGTGGGGGTAGGTTGGGGCAGGGGAAGTGCTGAACACTGAATTAGAGAAAATTCTACTCCACGCTTTTGTGATTATGTCAAAATGTATCTTAATGTTTTATATAACTTAAAATAATCATAAAAAATTACTGCTAGTATGTGTTTTTTTCCTAAGTCATTAACATTTAACAACTGTCCAGACCAAACGTCATTTCCAGGTAGAAAACTTCCAACTTCTCCATTGGCCCATGTGCAGCATAATTTATTCTGTTCACCAAAACTTGTGACAGACTTGGCTCTTACTGATGCTGAATGGGCTTGTAGACACAAAATGCCCTAAGGATGTGGGTCACCAGCAAGATGCTGAAAACTGTTCCTGTCAACACCATATTCTGCCCACGTAGCATTACCTATGGATGGCTCTGCTCCAAGGCTCCCCCAGGCCTGGGTCCTCTGCCTGCCCCACCAGGAAGCTACACAGGCCCAGGCAGCCACAGCCACACAATATCTTCCCCAGTACAAGTGGCAAATAGCCATCCTTACATTTTCAAACATAAGGCTATTTCTGTAAATTCTCAAGATTCTGTTGAATGATAAAATAAAAATTTCAAACTTTCATAAAAAATAAATTATTTTATAATATAATTATAAATTATGTAATGATCATATCTATTTATAAAATAAAAAGAGATTTTAAGTGTTTCTAAAAAACATTAGGAATTGAATCATGACCAGAATCTTGGATGCTGTTCCTCAGAAGCCATTTTACAAGTGGCATTGTGGTCCTACCTATTATTGTAAGATTTTACTAAGATTTTACAATTTTGGTTTAAATTTCTGTTTTGGTTTGTTCTGCTCATTCTACCTGGAAATTCAGATGCCTTGGTTTCTTTCCTTTCCAATTTGCTTCTCCCTTACTCCATCTATTATTTCATATTATTATTGTTCAATTTAATTTCTTTATAGATGTAATATATTAACATGATTTTAAAAACTAAGAATTTTATTAAAAGTCTACATCTCATTCCTATTCCCATTCATGCAAATTTCCACTCACTTCTCATAATAACTACCACTATTTTCACATATATATTTCTGAAGATTCTTTATATAAATAGAAGAACAAATAAATATACCACCTAATATTTCTTATTTACACAAAACTTGCCATGTTATACATTTTATGTTTTTAGGATTTTTATTTTTAAGTCAAAGCAAATAAAGCTCCTCATTACTTTTATAAGTAACATCAAATTCCAATGCATGCTTATGTCATAACTTATTTAACCAGTCTTCATTGGTAGACATTTGGGCTGACTTTAATATTTTACTTGAATAGATAATACTAAAATATACTACATGCAATTGTAAGTGTGCTGTTTGTAAGGGTTTTAGCTCCTTACATTCTCCATAAGTATGTTACTGAGCATCTGTTTTCTCACAGCTTCATCAACAGAGTTTGTAATCAAAGTTTTAATTTTTTTCTCATTCAATGAGTAAAATTAATATATTTCCAGAATTTTCATCCACACTTCATTTATAATTCACATATTGTTTTTCATGGACATACACTAACATACATAAATTTGTTCATTTATCCATTTGGTTCTTAGAATTTTTGTAATGCAAAGAGCTCTTTTTATGTTATGAAAATAAGATATCAGTCTCAGCTCATTGATTAGGGTGCTCTTCTTTGTCATTGAGGTAGATTCCTATCTACACTGGGCATAAAGTTTAAGATCCACTAGTTTAGGTGAATCCACATGTTCCTTTCGACAATAGGTGTATGTGAATGTCTGTTTAGTACACATAAAAATATAGCCACCCCTTATGAGTCTGATCTTACCATCCTGGGGCTTCAAAAAGATTTAAGTTTCCTTTTTGTCTCCTGCTGTGATGGATTCCTTACTCAGTGTTGAAAGTTGGATTCCCTCAGTACTTACTCCATGCAGGAGTGGTTACTCGCCTGTGGTACAGAGCAGATAATAATACCTCACATGTCATTTGCATACTAAATGGTCCTGGCAGAGAAAGGCAAATTCTGCCCAATCAATTCTAGTCTTTATTCTAGAAGGCAGAATTTGATTCCAATTTCCAAAGTGATGTTATTTCTATTTTCTAAAAATATATTTCAATTTTACTAAGGGAATTCTGATACACACACATGTACATCAGATAGCTAGAAATTATATATCCAGTTTATTACTCTGTGTTATGGTTTAAATATGTATCCCCCAAAAGCTCATGGGTAAGACCATTAGAGGTGAAATGATTGGATTATGAGAGCCTTAACCCAATCAGTGGATTAATTCCCAGATAGGAATTAACTGAGTGGTAACTTTGGGCATGTAGGGTGTGGCTGGAGGAGGTGGATCTCTAGGAGCGTGCCTTTGGGGTACATATTTTGTCCTGTTTTGAGCAGAGCTCTTTCTCTGTAACTTGTGATGTCTAGAGCTGCTTCCCTCCACCACATTCTTCTGCCATGATCTTCTGCCTCACCAGGAGCCATGAGGAATGGAGCTGGCTGACTATGGTCTGAGACCTCCGAAACTGTGAGCCTCCAAATAAAATTTTCCTCCTCTAGTTGTTTTTGTCCAGTCTTTTGGTCACAGCAGTGAAAAAATTATCTAAAGCACTCTGTTAGTCCTTTTCCATTCATATATCCACTAGATTGAAAGAATATAAACAATGAGCCAGCTTTCCTTCAAAGCTACTTGTGGCTATGTTTCCCTTCTAGGGCTGTCTTAGAAGGCTTCAGAATTTATTTTCATCTCACTTTAGATAATAAGTCCTTCAACTCTTTACCAAAAATAGTTTTATTTCAGAATCAGAAGTCTTATTAAATTTAAGAAGCATAATTTCTAAGAGACATTCAAACTAAACCTTTCCTGCTCCATGGGCAAAGAATCCCCAGTGAGAAGCCTCCAGGGGAAGATACCTTGTGGGTTGACTTGAGGTGACCCAAAAGAGGAACTCTGTCTCTGAGCTGGGGATGTGAAAGGAGAGGGGCAAGGACAATGAAAAGTTGAGGGGTAACTTTGTCTGGTACTTTTAATTTTATGAAATTGGTGTTTTATGAATATATTCTATACAAAAATATGTTGCAATTTTATAATTAACCTTTCCATTTATTGTGCAAATAGTATGTTATTTAAGAGATGTCCTTGAAAGAACTGGTTAACAACTTAAAAAAAAAAAAGATCTTATGACACAATGTTCTGCAAATTAAAATTACAGATTTAGAAAAGAATCGTAGTGAACTGTCCCCCTTCACAAAAAAAAAGCTTAAAAGAGCGAGGAGAGGAGAAAAGTTATATAAATATTTACCTTACTGAAGCATGGGAAAGGTCATTCTTTGAATAAAAATATAAAAAGACAGATTGTTAAATTATGCTGCATGAAAATTAAGGTATTCTACATAAAAAACTTGTCACAGAATTGCTAAGCAATTTGAGAAAAATATTTGAAAATAGATATTAACAAATAGGTAGCTAGGTGGATACAGATCTCTTAATTTATTTATGAATATGTTAAAAGGAACCCTACTATTAGCATAACAATTCTTCAATAATAAAAAGGGGGGATCTCATGAAAATAGAAGAAATAATAGCACAGTAAGGAAATGGAGGGAGATTGAGAAAAGAAGGAGGAAATATAGAATGAGACTGACCAAATTATTGCTGTGTTTATATATGAAAATACTACAATGAATTACACTTTTATGTATAATTATAATGTATCAGTTCAAGAAAACAATAAATAAATAGAAGGAAGACCAGTAAAGTAGAAGAGGATCAGGGAGAGGAAGAAGGGAGGGGAAAAGGAAGCACTGGGTGAGGATATGGAGCAAATTATCATGTATACAATTAGGAATATGTCAAAAAGAACCCCATTGTTGTGTATAATTATAACACACTAATAAAAACATTAAAACCACTACCTCACTAAAATTGTATATTTTATCATGTTAAGAAAATGTTAGGTGACACAGGAAAATGGTCATGACTTTGTATCCACTAAGATTACAGAGGCAATCAGTTGACAATGACGTGTTTTGAAATGTCTGTGAGGGTTAGTTTTATGTGATCGGGTTGTGGAAATTTTTAAATGTGTTTATACTTTTGTGAATTGCCTGAATTTCCTTTTATATTCAGGGAAAGAATATTTCATTTCTAAAAATGCAGAAAACTAAAATAAAGTCAATTATTGATCTTCATTAAATGCATTTTAAAATAATGGTGTGAGAAGACATTTTAATTATACATACACACACACACTATTTTAGAATGATCACATTTGTGCTATTAGAAATGTATGGGGATTTACTTATTTCAAAGCAGTTTTGTGTAGGGCTGAGGATATAGATCAGTGCAGAGCACTTGCCTAACACACTCAAGCCTTGGGTTTGATCCCCAGTACCACACACACACACACACAGACACACACACACTCAAACACACACACACACACACACACACGAGTTATGTTCAAAAAAGTTACTTTCATGTCTGCATGTCTAAATTGCTTATTGATCGTAGGTTTTTTTTAATGTATTGCTGAGGATCAAACCCAGGGCCTCACATATGCTAGAGAAGTGCTCTACTGCTGAGCCACAACCCCAGCCTGATTGTACTTTTGTAAGGTTCTGAAAAGTCCCAAGTGAGAATAGTAACATGTTAATTTATGTGCTGCCCTATACCCTATCACTGACTGCGTGTTGGGGAGAATCATTTTTCATTTCTGCTTTTTAGTTCATTTATAATAAACCTGAGATCTGAACTTAAGCTAAATAATATTTGAGCATGTCAGGGAAAGTCTAGATGTGGAAAGCTAGAACTCAATTTGCTTTGAGGACAGGGAATATTTAGGCTATAACTTACCCCAGTGCTACCAAGGAGTCAGGTGAAGCAGTGAGACAAATTAACCAAGTATTAGTTGTGGGCACAGGGAGTTGAGTCTAAGTATATAAGTGATCGTGTACATGAGGTTATTTCTAGCTCATTTCCCATATCAATATTTAAGTAAAAGCCATAAAACAGTTTTGGTAAAAATTCTATAAAGTAATAAAGCACAAACTTCCTCAAAAGTTCTCAGTTATTTCTTGCATCTCCCAAGGCTTTCAAATAGTCATTTTTTTTTAATTTTTATTTTTTAACAATTAAAAATAGCTTAAGTTTATTTGGCCAGTAACTCAGTTACAGATAAATTAAAAATTTATAGCATTAAATTATTACCTAGTATTCTTTTAAAAATCAAGACTGAAACATATTTCAGATTGCAAGAATTTAATCATCTATGAAAAATTAAAATTATCTGAATTCCTTCCTTTTGGATGCTAATAAACAGTGCATTTTGACACATATTCTGTATCTATTCACCCCAACTCTCAGACCTGAAATCTGAAGTCCTATCTAATTTCTCATTCTCATTTGAAGATTGGATTGTTCCATAATATAAGCAATATCTCCTGGATGTCATCAATGGGGTTTTAGTTCTTAACAAGGACAAAAAAGTAGGTTTGGCTTTTTATTGTTGTTGTTGTTGGTGGTGGTGGTGGTCACGGTGGTGATGACTTTGCATTGTGTTTCTGTTCTTTTTTTTTTTTCTTTAAACATCAGGGTAAGTGACAATGCCTGATGGCATAGGACAGAATAACCACAGTACCCAAAGATAAACATTGATTAGATTCAATAATGGGCCTTCCAGGGGAATTGCAGAGAGGAAAGACTTGAAGAAGTTTGGAAAAAACACAACCGAACGATTCAGGGGTAAGAGCAAGGGATACCTGAGTTCTAGTTTTACATAAGACACAAATGAAATATGATATATGAAAGACTTTGAAAATACAAAATTTTCTATGAACATGAAAAATATGTATTTGTTCAATCCAGACACAACATAATCCATTGAAAGGACTAAGGAGAAGAAAGCTCAAGTCATGCATAAGTTGATCACTTATTGTTTTCTTTTATAGGTGCTACAACCTTAATGATCTATGAGGCAATGTATATTATATGTAAGTAAGGTAACTGTAAAAAGATTGATAAACAAAAGACCAGAAAGAGCTCTGTTTCCTTGTTGCAATTTCCTGAGCTGCTTTCTTCCTCCATTCCCTTCCACCATGATGTTTTCTACCTTACCTTGGGCTCAGAGCTATGGAGTTGGTCAACTATGGATTGAACCTATGAAACTGTGAGCCCAAAATTAACTTTTCCTTTTCTAAAACAAACAAACAAACAAAGAACAGGAAAACTTAAGTTTCTTCATGATGGCTCCCATATTCGTAAACATATAATTTATGTAAATATGCATATATAATGCATATAATTTGGCAATAATTCTTTTACTCAACACTATTCATTAACAGTTTCCTAGAAGATATATATCATGTAGAGTTTGCACAGTATGGACAGCTTATACTTATTCATTCAACAACTCGTTTTAGACTACATGATATATAGTTGGCAACTGTGCTCATATTGTGGTACTATAGTAAGCGAGTAAAGATAATTTGTGTTTTTAGGAATATATATATATTCCTAAAAACACAAATTATCTTATATATATGGAATATATATATATATATATATATATATATATATTTGGATTTGGCCTGGATCATGAATTCCAAATACATGTGAGGAGATACTGATCTTTTTTGCACTTGCACCAACTCAACTGGCCCTGAGAGTTGGGGGAAATCTTTGGTTTCATTGCCTCTGCCTATGATCATCCTCTCATGGTGCTTCTCAGAATATAGCAGTGATTAATAATGCAGCCTGTGGTCCTTGTAGGCAGTGATCAGAAAGTTGGACCAAGCCTATGCTGTTATATTACATCATGGTGAAGGGTCAAGGAGCTGATTTCCTACATAGACGTCTACATCTTGATCAGTTTCAGAGCTCACCTCTGCATCCCAGTATGGCTAAGGGCCTATGGAGCTGCTGCAGGAGTTATAGTTGCAAGACCATGCTGAAAAGACCAGCATGTGGTAAGATGTGGTGGAAAGGAAAGGAAGTCAGATAGGGGTACCCAGTTGAGGAGGTCCTAATAACATCCTCCATTTCTATTTCCATGTATCAAAAGTTTTATTCATTTGTTCTCAAGAAGCATTTGGTGGGTTCACAGTATCTGAAATATGATTTCTCTGACAAGGCTCACTCATTTCTGCAAATTAGAGCATACTGGACATTTTGGAATCCTTAATATGAAAATAGTTTAGGTGGATAAAAATTAATTAGCATTATCAAGTCCAAGTTTTCATTTTTTATAGGTTATAAAAAGGAAAACCCATTAAGGCTTCTTAAGAGGTGTAATTTAAACTATTTTTATCTTGATGCAAATACCAGCTTTACCAAAACAGATTTGAAATTCTCATTTTTAAATGTTGGAAAATAATTTACTTGATTCAACAATTAATGTCTGCATTATTTTGAATGCTATATGGTGTAAAAATATATTTTATTTACCTAAGTCCCATTAGAAAAGAGCTAAATACCCTAATAAATTGCAGTGTGCCATACAAGTAATATTGGCTTCTTCGTCTTTGCTACCAACATGATATAAGCTAGGAAGAATGGCCCAATAATTGCTTCTTAAACTATCTGTAGTAAATATGTGTGTTGCATGTAAATAATATATAATATTGTCTTATAATTCTATATCTAAATACATATGTGTAATTTTAGTGTGTAAAATATCATTAAACTTCTGATAAAATAATTATCAGTGTAAGTTAAGAATTAGAAAAATGAGAAGAAAAGAAAGACATAGAATACAAGCCCCTATTTTTCTCTATTTTTAAAACTGTGACATTTAATGTTTCCTTATTGAATTGCTATAAAAGTGTAATGTTTACTCCTAATTCTTTACCTTATCAAGGTAGGTACCCACGTTGACCAACCCTGAATTGTTAAGTGTTTGACTAAAATTTTGGGGTATTAGAAGTAACACTGTGATTAATGTTGTTAGACATATAATTTAGTAAAGGTTTGGATTATTTCCTTGCAATAAGCTTTCAGATATGGAATAATAGAAGACCTTGTTATGTCTTTTTGATTGAAGTTTACTTATTTTTTTTCTGATGACATGATTTAATTTGTTTCTGAATATGTAGCTGTAAACCTCATCCTTTGTGTTGTTAATTTTGTGTGACACTAGATTTTGCCTGTTTTTTTTTCATATAACAAGTAACATGTCCTACAATAACTAAAATTCATTTTGAAAAAGATTAAAGTGAAATGAATCAATTTTCCCTATGTTAAGAACACAGTGATCGAGACAAGTTGAAGGTCCATAGGAAAAAATATGAACATCAATATAAACCTTATACCTTATGTAAAAATTGTCCCCAAATGAACTTAAATATAAAACTACAAAAGTTATAGAAAGAAAAAAATACAAGAGAAAGTCTTCAGAATCTACATCTGAGGAAAATTCTCAGGCTTAACACTAAGCATGATCTATGTGTCAGTCAGCTTTGCATTGTAACAAAATACTTGAGACAATCAACTTAAAAAGAGGAAAGCTTTGGCTCACAGTTTTGGAGGTATCAATCCATGGTCAACTGGCCCCACTGCTTTCTGGTCCATGAAAAGGCAGCATATATTACTGAGAGCACATGGCTGAGGAAGCTGCTTACCTTCTTGCAGCAGGGAAATAAAAAACAGAATAAAGAAGAGACCAGTGCCCCCAGTGACCTTCCAAGAGGCCTTACCTTCCAAAGATTTCACCAACTCCCAATAATGCCTACTCAAGGGCCAAACTTATACCACATGAGCCTCAGGAAGACATTTATAATCCAAACTCTAGCAATCCATGCAAGAAAAAAATAATAGATTGGATTTCATCAAAATTAAAATTTTATGCTGTGAAATAACTTCCTAATAGAATAAAAAGATTTGAAGAAAATATTTGAAAATCACATTTCATAGTTTATCATCATCAATACACCTTAGAGAAATATAGACTAAAGCCAAAAGAAATATCACTATACAGCTACCAAAATAGATAAAATTTAAAAAAAATCATAATAACCTCAAATGCTGAAGGGGTGCAGAGAACCTGTATCACTTATACAGTGCATTTGGGAGTGGGAAATCGCACAGCCACTCTGGAAAGTAGTTTGGCATTTATTTTCCATACTAAAACCGGAATTACCATATGACCCACCAATTGCATTTTTGTATGTATATCACAGATACTTTTAAAATTAGGCAGAAAATTTATCCATGAATGTTTATAGACGTTTTTAAAGTCCTAATAGCCAAGAATTATAAATAACAAATATATCCTTCAGTGGGTGAACAGAAGAATTAAACTATGTTATATTACTCAGCAATAAAAGGGAAAGACCTATTGATACACACAACTTGGATCAACCTCAGTGGTCTTATATGGAGTGGAAAAATGTCAAATTCAAGACACATATTTGGATCTATTCATGATTTTATTTGTATAACATTTGTGAAACAGCATAATTATAAATGTGGTGAACAAATTTATGGTTTCAGGGGTTAGGCAAGGTATTAGGACTGGGATGGATTTGGTTATAAAGGGATAGAATGATGGACTTGTGATGATATTAAAATGATTATCTTGAGGATGATGACAGTTACAAAGAGGTACTCGTGCAAAAAACTGCAGAAAATTACACAAACACACGGAGAAAGAGTGCATGTATAACTGGTATAATCAAAATATACTCTATGAATTGTATCAATACCAAACTTCTGGTTTTGATATACTATACAAGATGTTAATAATAAGGGAAATATTAAATATCAGACAAATCTATCTATGTATGTGATATAATAAATGTTATAATAAAAAATGCAATTTTCTAAAGGACTCACTTGAAGAAAGAAAGAAATCACACTATGATATATAAGGAGATCATCCTGGAAAATTTTCAAAGCAGAAGAGAGAAAGCATGACATTTGCCTATATAAGTCATGTGTATATTTTATCAGAACTTTACATTCTTATTTTATGGTAGAGAAAAATTGAAGAAAATAAACAAAGACCTAATCATAGAAGTCTTAGGCAAGCTGATGGGTAGGTGCTTCATAGTTAAAGCACTTGACAGTTCTTGGTATAAGGGCACTGTCCAAGTTCATGACATTATTATGTCTAAGACATTAAAAGCCTTATTGGGTAAAGCAAGGGAACTTTGTATAAATATCTTACTTTTATCCACATGATTTCCTAGAACAATACTAAAAATTGATGGGGAAATATTAAAGGAATGAGAGCCAAGCAAGAATATTGCTTTTGAAATTCTGCCTAGGATTATTTATACTTTACATACTAAGACTTAAAAGAATTTTCACTTCCCCTCAGAGATGGCATTGTAATTATAACGAATTTTGCCCATCCATCAGTTCCCTATATGGTGCCCTTGTCCTTGAATTGGTGGGAAAGTTATGGCTTTTCATTCCTGGTGTGTATTGGGATCCCAAATGAGAAAAGAGGTCCCAAAGGTAAGTTGAGGGGAAATGAAAAGGAACTGAAGAGAAAGAATGAGAAAGAAGAAAGTTCATGTGAGAAAATTTTAAAAATAAAGCACCAAAGCTATGCGGCCCTCTCATGAACTTATTAGAGGATAGCAATTATCCAGGATGCAACAGATGGCTATAATTCTCTGTCTGGTCTGCATATTCTCAAGGCAGAAGACAGAAAAAGCACTTAGAATAAAAAGTTGATGCTGCCCTGAGGAACCCCAGATAGAAAGTCTCCACCTTCAGCTATCTCAAGTGAGGCGACTTACCCTTAGCCCTGGATGTGGTGACATGTGGAGAGTGTGGGGCAGGGAAGAAGGGAATGAGAATCCCTCAGTGTTTTTCCCCAGCTCCTGAGTTTAGTCTCACACTGAATTTTTGCTGGTGAACCTGTTATGGCTAAATAGATGTATAGCAGCATAACTTCAATTAAATTGTGTGGAATGGTCATAATTTTAAGCAAAAACTTTCCAGAGACTAGGTTAAAATTATGCACAGACAAAAGTATACATGTACCCTTAGGAAATCTAGTGAGCAATTTACTTGCATTATTATTTACCTTTGAGAGGATTATGGGGCAGGAGTCCAGTCAATCCAACTAGCAAATTATAAAATACAGTTTATTTCATTTAAGATAGGAAATAATGGTTCTCCCAAAGGAGATGAAATTCTGAAGTGTCACTAGGTCATAAATCCATTTGAGAGAACCTGTTATAATTTTATATAAAAGAGAGAGAGAGAGAGAGAGAAAGTTGAGAATGTTCAAAAAAACATCATTCGCTTATCTTTTTTTATATATAAGATAATTCACACTGGAATCCATCTACCAGTTGTGTGAATTTGAATAAGTTATTTAACTTTCATGTCTTTCATCTGTAAAACAAAGCTAATTAAATAACTTGCATTATAGAGTTGATTTGAGGATTAAACAAAAAAGATGGTACTTTACCAAAAATTAAAGAACATTTTACCTCCAAGGAAAAAACCATTAAAGAAGTGAATAAAAAGCCACAGATGGTATAAAATATTCACAAATTGTATGTATCAAATTACTTGTATTTAGAGTAATAAAACATCCTTACAACTTGACAACAAAATTCAAATGATTAAATTTTTAAAAGAAACAAATGATATGAATAGAAATTTCACTAGGAAGATACATAAATGGTTAATCAGCATGTGAACAGATTCTTACAATAATTAATAAAAGGGAAATTTATGTCAAAACCACTTTAGGTCCTATTATACATTCAATTAGAATGGCTAAGTTTAAGATTTGAAAATGCCAGGTATGGTAAGGATATAGAACAGAGGCCCTCCACAGTGTTGATTGTAATCAAAATTGACACTGGTATGTTGGATAGCCGTTTGGTGGTTTCTGAAATAATTTAACATATACTTACTATTTGATCCAGAAATCCCACTTAGATATTATAAGAAATTAAAATGTATATCCACACAAAGACTTTTTAATAAAAATTCATAGTAGTATTATTAATAGGAGCTGAAAACTGGATAGAATGTAAATGTCTATCAAATAAATAGCAAAATATGATATATCTGCACAACAGAATATTGTTTAACAATGAAAAGAAAAACTATTGATACATGATAATATGGATAAACTTCAAAATTACTATAAAAACCTATATATTATATGATATTATTTACATAAAATTTCTAGAATAGGCAGGATTACAGAGACAGCAGATTTGTGGTGTCATTGGACTAAAAAAGGAGAAAGAATTGAGTGCAAATGAGTACATGAATTATAGGAGTGAGATGTAAATATTTTAAACTAAATTGAAAGTATGATTACAAAAATGTGTAAATTTACCAAAATTTGTCAAATTTGACATTTACAAAATGTCAAATGATATGCAAATTATATCCTAATAAAACTCTTAAAATACCTATATTGTCTACAGATTTTTTATTTATAACCTTTGCATATACTCAATATTTCATTCCTGAAAAGGGCATTTTAAAGTACAATTAAATTATATCATTGCCTATTTTAAACTGCACTATAAATTTTATGTTGAATGCCCTGGTAATGTAGCTATAGTCAGAATTTGTTTTCTGCATCTAGTATAAAACTCTCCTAACTAGAATTTATAATCCAGAAAACCTGTTAAAAATGACCAAAGTAAGTTTGTTTCATTGATTCCTAATGAGCGTTTGAATGTATGGGAGGTTAGTGATGATTCATTACTCAACCCACAAATAAGAAAAATTACATATCAGAAATAAGAGTCTAAAGCTGAGACATAAGTCCAAGATATCTTCCATAATCCATCCACAATTCCTCTTCTCCTGATAGGAAAGGTAGAACATCTGAGGCAAGACTGGCTATGGAAAGAGACTCAAGAACTCACGTTCAAATTCAAAACATTTACATGTGCATGAAGCAACAGAGTCTGATTTCACATTAAGTCTCAGCATTGGTAAAGAGAAACTCATTAACTTTTGAATTACATAGTAGCTAAGCACATTTTGCTAATGATACATTGGCATTCTGATAAAGAAAGTGTCATGTGCAGATACACAATGTCTTTTATTAATGTAGGGGTGCTGCTGCAAATTTTCTAGGTGTCAGAAGAATGTCTGGACTATTACACACAATAATAATACAGTTGTCATCTTCCTTTTGTGGGTTTTGTGCATTATAAATACAGCAGAATTTAGTTTGATAAGTGAGTGTCTAAATTACTAGACTTAATTCATTCTTGCTAAGCCACAGTGTCACATTCAATACGTTAAATATGTACCATGACTAGCTACTGTGCATGAAGTTTCAAATGCAGTTTGAGGAAGGAATCATGTCAAATTGATCAGTCAGTTCTACCTCCTCAACTTTTTCTTTTCTCTCCCTCCCTCCATCCCTCCCTCCCTTTCTTTCTTACTTTCTAGAAGTAAATAGTTCTGTTATTATTCTCAAGCCTACTGAGGTTCACCCTTAGCAAGATATGGTTCAGAACCCTTCTGTGTATCTACTGGGAAATATGTTTTACTTTTTACTGCCATGAATTTAGTATAAAGATATTAGGTAACAGAACTGAAGTGTTTTTAGAATTCGTTTTATAAGCTATGTAAAAGAAAGTCTGTGGACTTGAAGTGAGACATTCTGGGATTTAGTGGCACTGGTTTGTTAAAACCTGCCTATCTGAATAATTTCTGATACCTCTCTGAACCTCCAGTTTTTATGTGTAAAATAAGGCTTTTATGTAAAATGTGTAAAATGAGGTCCTTTCTGCTCTCACATGCTCTATCCTTTATGACATTAAGTTCAACAGTGTCACCTACATCATCCCCCTTTCGCATTCTTACCACTGGGAGAGATTTCTCCATGTACCAGGGACTCAGGAAGACCACTCTGGGAGGTTACCATTCTGGGAGGGAATCCTGGGTGAGAAGTGTGAAGAGATTGAGCATCGCATTTTCCAGCACTTGCAGTTGCTTCTCATCCTCTTTAAATATCTAATATAAGGCTTGATGGTGTTGAATCTGCTGAATCAAAGAGAAAAATGATCAGAGGGAATAATGGAAAGTAAGCAAAACCCCTAATTAAGCATGTCTGGTGTTGGCTTCGGCACACCAGTGAAAAGCTGATGTGCATCTCACAGCGGAAAAACATCCTTCAATCCATCTCTTCTCACTAACAGATAATTACCCCCCCAAAAAACAAACAAACAAACAAACAAACAACAACAACTAATGCACTGAGTTCAGTTAGGTATGTGCTGGATGAGAAATCCATCCATACCTTTTCATAACCAATTATAAAATCCTGTCCCTGGATACAGTCAAAGACTGGTTTACTGACCACACTCCTTCCTGTGTTTCATCTCCTCTGCTTAACACTGCCTTTCTTGTTTATTATGATACATACAAACAGTTTATAAAAACTGTTTATGAATGTAACCAACTCAGGTGTATTTATACCCATTTAGAGTTTTAGATCAACCAATATGAAAATATCCTGAATTTAAAAACATAATCATCTTTATGCCTTGGCAGTAAGCAAGACTTAAATCTGGTCAAGCACTGAAGGTCAAAAGGACATAGGCCAATTTCTAGAAAAACAAATTATGAGACAGATTCCAATAATAACTTTGCTGGATTTTCCTTATACATAGTACATTTTCTTTCCTGAAGTCATTGGAATGAAGTGCTATGTTTTCAGCAGTTACAAAAGAATGAAAATGCATTTTTTCCACAGGAATTATTTCTAGTACCAATGGTATGCTCAATTTACTATGATCTAAAGAATTATAATATAAAAGACCTTTGGGAATTGTAGTTCAGTAGAAAATGCCTATGGAAGGAAAACTACTTCCACCTTGCAAGGCAAAGTTCATTGCCTAAATATTCCAGGTCAGTAGTACCCTTCCTCTGCGGGAAACTATTGAGTTCAGCGTGAGCTCCAGGTACAAGGTTGTCAGGAGCTGAGGGGTGTTTTGCATCTGCCTTTACTAAACCAAGTGAAATTCTTCCTGGTATTTTCTATCTCTCATGCAGACATTTTCTTAATGTGGGCAAATTCTTGCCAAGAAAAACTGAGCTTTGAATCTGAATAGGTTATGATGCTGGTCAGTGGGTAACTATGAATCCATTTGGCAATGTTTTCCCTCAGTCGGGCAAAGCAGCTGTTGAAGTTAAGCTATACTGGGAACACATAAAAACGGCTCCAAACATTTCTCATGCTTTCCATAATTGTATTTCCCTGAATCTGCTCCAGGGGAGTCTTTTAGCAGATGTCCCTACAATATGGAACTGCCCTAGCAATTAATTTTTATAACTCACGGGTTGAGAATGTGTTCAGTGGAAATACGCCTGCTGGAAACATATGTGTCGTTGACAGTTTTCACAGAAACTGCTAAAACTGTGTTGGGGCAAACATACCTCATTTATGGGAAGTTAAAAAAAATTTTTTTGAGCCTTGTTCAGACACTTTTCTTCCATTATATTGTCACACAACTTGTCACAATACTAGATATATTTTGCTTTAAGCACTTTTGTCTTCTCATTGGGGTCTCTGACACTTTTTATTTATTTTTTGGTCTATGTGAATAGATAAGTAGTTTATTTGTTTTTGATTTTTTTTTATTGTTGTTGTTTTAATTCTCCTCTGAACACTTCATGGAGTTCCTCAAAATCTTTACCTTTCTACACTTAACCCAATAGATGACCATGAATTCTGAATTTTGAAAACCACTAGTTAATCATGTCCATTCAAGCTCCATCAATGGGCTTTCTTTGATGTATTATTTCCCCTCCTGGAAAGCATGTGCAGCTTCTTCAGCAATAAGAGAAAAGCCATTCATCATCTTTCAGACTCTGTCACAGTCATGCTCAAAATGTGCACGACGAACAGGAATGTAGGAGTCAGAAGCAGTATTTTAGATACCTTAGTTGGATTCCTACCAATGCATATTGCTTATAAAAGGATTTGAGTTTAAATAATAAATTGGATTTCTTAATATATTTCTAAATAAATTTACATTTTAATTATTGTTACTATTGTTTTAATCTTTTATATTCTTTGGGCACCTAAGAAACACAGTATCACGTTTCACCCACATCTAATAAGGGATGAGAGTTAAAGTTGTTATTTACGTCAACAGCTCCACATAAAAGTGTCTCCCACTGTAACCTGTCCCAGATCCTAATTTCTCTTACTCTTTTGGCTTTTCTGAAGTTTTTGTCGTTGGTGTCTATTCAATTGATCTTCTCTTACCTTGGAAGTGGGTGAGGAGCCCTGAGAGAAGGAGTAGCCAATGCTATAGGATGGAAACTGGAGCTGGTAGTGGTCCTCAGAATTGTGTAGAAGAAAGGAGTGAGGAGCTGCACCCCCTGGTGATGGTAGCCAGCGTAGGGTGGGAACTGAGAAGTGCCACTGACTTCATGACATGGGCTGCTTCAGTGGAGCTAGGGTGATGGCATAATTGGCATGGCTTTATGGAAGAAAAGGATGGAGAAAAAGAACAGCGAGGTGGCAATTATTCTAAAATAAATTTTGTAGGATGGAGAAGCAGAAAGGTGGAGCAGTGAATATAGGAGGAAAAGCAATCCAAGTTTTTGTAAGTTTCCTTATTGGAAAATATTACTGGTTTTGATCAGTACTATCAATAGTGTCTCCATAGAAAATTAATGATTCAAGAAGAAGAGGGGAAGACATTGGAGTCATATATATGAATAGGTGGAGGAAGGGTTAATTAAACTGCAAGAGGTAAGTTTGGTTTTTGTAGGAATGGATCCCTGTTAATAGATGGGAAGCAAGGGCATGTCGTCACACATGTGTGCAAGTGGGTGGATTGTTGGTACCAAAGTTTGGAGGAAACTTTCTGGTTGCTTCTGTTTCTTCCATGAAAAATTTGTTTTTGACTTATGTAAAGCTGAGGCAGAGAGTACAAATTTCCAAAAATTCCATTTTCTAATGCAACTAACAATAGCACATATGTTCAGATACTTTTCCCCATGCATCCACTTCACTTTCTGTAATGATCATTTCTCACTCAGTGCCTTCCTGTATAATTGTAGCTTCAAACTCCATCTAGTACTCCCCAAATCAGGAAAAACTTTCAGGTGTCATCTCAGATTCTCATGGTAAGTGTTTTCACTTCAAGGCTGCTTCTGAAGCCTAGTCTTCAGAAAGAATAGCCCAGGAATTTTCATCAATGTGTGACAGGAGCCAGTGAATAATCTAACATATACATTTTCTGTATGAGAGTTTGTTTCACTGCCTAATGCCTCCAATCGTGTCCTTCAGGACCAATTCAAAGAGGCATGTTGTACATTTACAATGAGCATATAACCAAGTTGGGACCTAGTAACCATGACAGTGACATTATTGATGTTCCTTCACATTTTTCAAACTTTTGTCTCTCTTGTCCCCCTACTCTTTCCTGTAATCATTCCCCTAACAGACCATCTAAGCCTAAAAACTTGTTGCAGATTGTGAGCATTTAAATAAAAAAGAATAAAATCATAGAAGTGGCTGTAAAATAAAATATGATACATCGAGCCAATATAGGAACTATATTTTAGAGACTAAATTTTATTCTGAACTCCTTAAAAATGTGAAAATAATGAACAAATAATTATTACAACCTTATAAAAAGAAGCATGCTGATTGGTTTGAAGAAACTCATTTACCTCTTAGAAAAAAATTATAAGAGAAAATTCAAATTTGAATAAGACATAATAGCCTCTTGAAATGCAATTTATGGTAGAGTAGCCACATTGTTCATATTTTCTCATGAGAAATGCTGAGGACTTGTCTTTAGATATTGAGCATTTTGGTGATTCAGAATGTTTAAAGCATCATGGGTTGATCATCTGCATTTTCAGTTAGTTCAAAATCTAAAATAACATATTATTCTGTGATGCTGCCATCTAAAATCATGATATTGTTTTAAAAGAAGAGCATAAAAATCTCAATCTGATTAAATATTTTCTCTTTTTCTATAGACCTTAAAATCATTTAATGTGTTTTGACTGGCTTTGCCACTACCTAGCAAGCTTTTCTCCAATTGGGAAAAGGTGCATACTCTAGATTTTCAATGCCATAAAAATTTAGAACATGTTATATATTAAAAAACATTGTTCTTCAGGTTTGAACCATATGTTTCCTGACATAAGAATGCCTGGACTAGTTAAAAAAGATTCTCATTGTCCTATTGTTTACAGACATCATTACATAACCAGATTAAGTAAGTCAGTGCCTGATGCTTTTGTGTAGTTGGTCATTGCAAAAATAGTAGTTTTGTAAAAGAATGTAAAGAGAAACTTCTAATAATGCAATGTTCCCAGTTTGTAGAGTGAGTTTTTGTTGTTTTTTTTTTTTTTTTCCCCTGAGGAGTCTAGGGCCTACTCCAAATACTGAGTCAAGGCCTCCTACATGTTACTTCTTTTAGCAGCAATGGTTCAGCCAGAGAAGTGGAACAAGGAAATGTTTACTAAGACACTGTTTTGTGGGTGAAGTTCAAAATTCACAGGACCAGCTATGAGGAAGGGCAAACTGGAACTTTCAGACAGGGGAAGCTGCTGTTCACAAGCTGAAATTCTTCTTTTTCTGGAAGCCTCAACTATACTCCTAAAACCTACTGACTGATTGACAGTTCAACTAGATAGTCTAGAATGATTTCCCCTCCTAAAGCCAGCTGAATGTGGTTTAATCATATCAACAAACTATTTTTTTAGCAGTATCTATATTAGCGTTTAACTAAATAACTGGAGCCTGGAGACTAGACATGTTAATGTGAAAAGCTGAATATCTCTGTCCTAAGAAAGAATTAAATACTCTTAAAGGTTTTAACGACGTAGAAGCTACCTGCCAAAATCTGGATAAAAGCAGGAAAGGAATAAAGAATTGTAAGAACCCTTTGATATCTTTCTGATGAAGTACTTTATAATTAATAATCATCCTTCAAATAGAGCAATAATCTATCTCCAGTAATTACATGCCATTTAGCAAAGTGTCTCAGGAACTCCAGGGATTTATAACTGAACTGGACATTTTGCCTGGAGAATCTCTACTAACACTAATTTAATTTCTCAGTGGATTGTTAATGAATTGACTAAACATCTTTTATTAATATCAAAATATCCCTAAATCCCCCTATGAGGAAATTCCCAGTGGCAAGTTTTACCATGGTCTCAGAGATGTTTGCATTTGACAGTTGTATGGGGCATACACTGGGAGATTTCCTTCATACTACTGTTCTGATAACATGAGGACAGCTGTTTCAAAGACTAGTAGCTTAGGTCATGACTGGCCCATGTAAAGATGATTTGAAATCCCGAGAGATCTCTAGTTTAAATCAAGTTCCTTTCTTCTTTCCTTCCTTCCTTTATAAATAAAACAACGGTACTCACCATAGGCATTCCAGGAAAATAACAACACGTTCCCATGATCAAGGGGTTAACTTTTAAAATATCTTCCAGAATTAACTTTGTGAATAATTGCAATTGTGAAGCTAAGGAAACAATAAAAGTTCTAAATCAAAGTTGGTGCCAACTATAGGCATTTGAAGAGAAAAACTACACACTCTTATGGTGAGGTACATGTTTCTGGAAATTTACTTGTTGGAATTCTCTTTAAAGCCAACATTACATTTTTCACAAATTTTAAGGAAAAACGAAATATACATATTATAAGAAATATATACATGTATATCCAGTGAATACATTATGAAATACACACACACATTTCTAGGGAATAATTTTTATCTTACTAACAATAAATTATGAAGTTAAAATCATATGTAGATATCTATTTAATTAACTGAATCTGAAAATTTTCAAAGATCTTTTAAAATGTACCTTGTTTGTAGCACACACACATGTCCTTGCAGGTATACAATTCCAATTTGCATATGTATTATTGGATAGGTTACCTTAGAAATTAATCTCATATATGTTTTCTTAGCTACTATTAAATTGTCTATATGTAGTTTTTTATTACCAATTACTTTCCTAGGGAGTCTGAGGATAAGACGAATCATTGATAGAAAATTGTTATGCTCACCCTATCCCATTCTTGTCTTCCTGACATATGGCTGAAGTTCACTTTTCTACCTGCCTATAACTAGACAGGGCTATTTATATAGTTCGGTCAATAGGTTGTGAGGAAAAGTGAGGTATATAACATCCTGACTGAGACAGTGTAAAACCCATGCACAAAAAACTCCACCAGAAAGCTTCTTGAACTCATAAACAAATTCAGCAAAGTAGCAGGATATCAAATTAACACCCATAAATAAATTGGGTTCCTATATATTAGTGATGAATCGGGTGAAAGAGGAATTAGGAAAACTATTGCATCCAAATAGCCTCAAAAACAAAAACAAACAAAATACTTGGGAACCAACCTAACAAAAAAGATGAAAAACCTCTACAGTGAAAACTATGGAACACTAAATAGATAAATTGAAAAAGGCTTTAGAAAATCGAAAGATCTTCCATGTTCTTGGATTTGCAGAATTAATATTGTCAAAATGGTCATACTACCAAAAGCACTATACAGACTTAATTCGATTCCTATTAAAATTCCAATGATGTTCTTCATAGAAATAGAAAAAGTAGTCATGAAATTCATTTGGAAAAATAAGAGGCCCAGAACAGTCTGTTCTTCTGCTGCAACAAGACCACACTTTCTGCAGGATACAGCTAAAAGGTTGTGAATCATACATTAGCCTGGATCGCTGAGTGATTATGTGGAGCCAAAATGCCTGCAGCCCGTTCTGGACATATTGGGTGAACAAGAAATAACTTCTTGTGGACATATATTGAGTCTTTCTGATTCTTAGTACACTATAATGATGGAACAAAGCCAGATTATTACTACAAATATTTGTATATTTTCTTGCCTTAGAATTTAAAGAAATGAGTGTCATGCAATCTTACAATGAAACCTAATCAACACATCCTTCACGTCCCCTTTCACTACCAGTATTAATTATCACATGAACTGCTGG
Source organism: Marmota marmota marmota (assembly GCF_001458135.2). NCBI lineage: Eukaryota > Metazoa > Chordata > Mammalia > Rodentia > Sciuridae > Marmota > Marmota marmota. Next base: position 342,993 of record NW_025999961.1, on the reverse strand, counting down.
AGTTTAATGAAAGCACTGGGGTGAGTATTCAAATGGACTTCTTTTGGTTAGAAGAGAAAAGGCTGTCTAAAATATAAAAGCTCTTTTTTCTACTCTGCTGGTGCAGAAATATATTACTCTTCAAAATTTTTTTCTAAAGAAGAATTGGTTTTCCAAATTTCAGATTAAATTTGATGCTCCGGCAATATCTTATTTCATAGAAAATGATGTAAAATATTTGTCCCAGTTTTCACAAATACATTAAAGGTGAACATCACAACTTAGAGTCCTGACAACATAGAGAGGTCGTTTGTGAGTGAAGCTATCATTTAGGAAAGACCCAGAAGGCACCTCAAACTTGTTCCAGGTGGGCACTTGTGTGGATACACACTCTGTGAATAAGATGTGTCAGGAGGAAGCAATTGCTTGGAGAAGGTTGAGGGCCAAAAGGGAATTTAAAAAGCAAGAAATGCAGCAGAGGGGAATCCAAATGCATGTGTTTCACAAGTTTTTGATATTTAACCTACTGCTCATACTGACTTTTTAATTCTATTTTCTACTTTCCTATCCACTGTCTCCCAGGCCACCTACCAAACGTTCTTAAGACTTACTTATACATTTAATTCATCAAAGATACTAGTGAAGATTTATTTTTACAAACTAGTAATTTGAGCCACACTTTTCAATCTCTTTTGAAAGACCTTACTCCCCAGTTGATCACATGCTAGCTACAGCTTTAAAATAGCCAAATTAGAAACACATTGAATCTAATAAAACTTGTGAATAATTTCCATGATTTCCTCAGTGGTCATGCTCACCCTTTTGCTTAGTTGGAAAGTAATATTAGATTTCATGAGACCATGTTAATTTATTTAAAGTACTTAAAAAAATCTAATTGCAAGAGTTGGTTATAAAATGGCCAAACTGAAAGAATTTATAGATATTATAATTCTGTTATAAAATCTATTCATTAGACAGTTTTGCTTCTATTTGTGTCAGACATTATTTGAGCCAAAGTGAAACTTTTATTGTCTTAATGGTGCTGCTTTTGTTTAAAAAGAAATGGTCTTCACACATGACAACCACTGGTTATATAAATGAGGCAATTAAAGCCATAACAAAGGAACAATGTTAAAATAGTCACAGTCAGACTCAATGAGAGTGAGTCAAAAGCTTCAGCAAAAATCACATGCCCAGTTAATATTTTATTACGTATCATAAACACATAAGTTTGTTCAAATAAATACAAGTGAGTTCCTGGATATTGTAGAGGGATTTGAGTATCACTTTTGGGAAGTTCAGACTAAAGCGTAATACCTTCGGAGTCTAAATATAACAAGAAGAGAGCATTCTGAACTTCGTCATAGCAGAGACAAAACATGACAGAAAACAAAGCAATTTCCAGTACTTCTAATTTCAGTCTTGGTTTCAAGGTTACCTTTTGGAAATCTGTAATGCAATGTATAAGAAGGTTCTGCAATTTTCATAATTAACCTATTCTAAAGCTCTTTGAAATGTTTGGTTCAAAGTCCCCGAAAATCGCTGTCAAGATGAACGTTGTTACATAGTTGAGAAGTGATGAGAACATTCCCTTGAACTAGTCTGCTAGGGATGCTACAACCAAATGCCACAGACTGGGTGGCTTACACAGCAGAAATTCATTTTACCTCCTTTCTGGAGAATAGATGTCTATGATCAAGGGTATGCAGGTTAGGTTTTTCCCAGGGCCTCTCTCCTTGCTTTAGGCCATCATCTTGCTATACCCACACCAGGTCTTTCTCTGTCATGTACATTCCTGGTATCTCTTCCTCTTCTTATAAGGACACAAGTCATATTGGCTTAGGACTTACCCCTACAATCTCGTTTCCTATGAAGTACCTCTTTCAAAGCCCTTTCTCCAAACACAGTCACATTTTAAGTTACTGGGAGTTAGGATTTCAACACAGGCATTTGAGGTGGCAAATGGTGGGTATAGTTCACCCCATAACAACCTCAGAGATGATAACAGCAAACTTTTCAGAGTAAGAAGTCATTAGTCAGGGAGGGAAGGTTTAAAAGACTTACAAGCAATAGTAGGTTGAAGTGGGTTCCTACTAGTTTGTAAGGGCTAATTCTTAATGTTTTCAGGAATTTTGCAAGTTGATTATTTGAAACAGCTATATTAAATATTAAATATATGTTAATTTATAATAAAACAATGTTAAAAACAAAATTAATACCCATCACTCCTAGCTGTTTTACTGCCTTTTACTACGTCCCATGCTCTTAAGATTTTATGTCTATTGTATTTGTATGGTACAAATGCTATGTAATGATGGTAAAATGCTATGTAATACTTCACATTTGTTTTCAGCTTTGCATTTACTGATATCCTGTGAAAGCCTGAGACTTGTGGAAGTACTGCTACCTATCAGGATTTTTTTCTTCCTAAGACCCACTTATTTACCAACATAGCACTGATCTATATATATATATACATGATAGTTGAGAATTCTGAATAGAAAAGAGGTACTTTTAGAAGGGGAAGAACCTCATTATTTATTGTTTTAGATATTGTGCAAGGTGGAAAATAAAATGGGTAACTATTAAAAGCATACTAAAATGTGTACACACTGTGTTAGTCTAGTCATAAAGAGCAGAGCTTAAAAGTAAAGGTCACATCTTGATCCTGTAATGAAAACCTGGCCCGGCCACGTACTTAATGTCATACACACTGCTTGTGTTCCTCTACTTCGATTTGCTCTTCTGTGATATGGAAATAACCCGTGTTTCTTAAATATATTGCAAAGGATAAATGGTGCTCAGCATGCTTGGTGCGCACATCTGTAACCCAGCAGCTGGGAAGGCTGAGGCATAAGAATCACAAGTTCAAAGCCAGACTCATCAACTTAGTGAGGCCCTAAATAACACGGCAAGACCCTGTCTCAAAAATAAATAAATAAATAAAAAGTGAAAAGTGCTGAGAATGTGGTTCAGTGGTTCATCACCCCTGAGTTCAATCCCTGGTACCATAATACCAAAATAAATAAATAAATAGCTCGGCAGGCATAGTGCCTGACACAGAGCAAAAGTTTATTTGAATATCCTTCACCCAGAAAAAAGTGACATCAGTCATAATGCATTTTACAGCATACACCACTTAGGAGATCTTCAAGGTCATGAAAAAGCAGGAGCTCTTTGAGGTATGGGAGGCCCCGGTGACAGAAGGAAGCTCAACCTCTGAGCACAGAAATTGGACTTGATAATTTGTTAACCATTTATCCACTGAACAAGAAAATCCCTCTTCTCCTCTGGAAAGGTGTTACTCCCTTATTGGCTATCCCCATCCTGGCATATATCAAAAGTCTGTTTTCTTCACAGACCAGACCTGTCTCTGGAGCTCTTAGCTTGTGATAGTTTTGTCTGTTTTTTTTTTTTAATGTATAACCCTTAAAAATGTACCTTTTAGATCTAAGACTGCATAGAACATAACGCATCAGGACCCCCAGCTGCTGCACTTGGAAATTTCCAGTGCCTCTGTACAGAAGTTACAGTTCCCTTGAGCTTCTCTGAGTCAATGCCCCAGTCTGGCAGGGATGCTAACAGCATTTACCCAGGATACACAGAAGTCTTCTGACAGATGACTTGAACTCAAAGCACTCTATCAGTCTTGCTGAAGGTCTGCAGAACTTCATGGTAGACTATGATCTGTCCGCCTAAACTTTATTTCTTCCTACTCTCTTTCATAAGAATCAGACCAACATTGAGATATAACAGCACCTTCAACTGTCTCTGACTGTATTTTCCCTCACAGGCATTTCCCCTAATAAATCCATTACATGTGTAATTTTTACCTGGTGTCTACTTCTCAGGTGATCCACCCTAACAGGTGTGGTACCAAGATACAGCTAAGAGATGGTAAGTGGCTCATCTGCTGCTCAGCAGGTGAAAAGGACTCTGCCCTGTTTTGAAGTGGGCACACAGATAGGCCCTGGAACACCACAATGGCAGTGAAACCCCAAAACACCTTAGTAAAACATCCCCATGGAAAAGAACAATGTAACAGGTAAGATAATGAAAGAATTTGTAATATGTGGGTAGACCGATGCCTACAAAGACAGTAGAGTGGGTTGATAATTAGAAAGTTGTACCAATAGCATGAAGAGGGAAAATGAGAGACTAGGTCATTAAAAGGGGTTGATGGCTGTGTGTCAGAATGAAAGGCCTTCACAGAAAGGCCCTTCTCCTCTGCAATGGAAGCAGAGGCAGAGCTGAGTGACAGGCTGAATCAAAGAGTTCCAAATATGTTTAGGTGCATAGTCAAAGCAGTTTTATTATGTGGAGATAATGGTCCTGGTGGGGAGTGACATCAGCCTGGATACCCTATGGAATTTGACTCTGCAGCTCCTCCCAACCCAATAGGCTACTTCTTCCCTGGTAAGAACCAGCAGTCAGCACCACTGGCATATGGCAAAGAGGCCTCCCCACCATAAAGCAACAGGTGTGCACTACCCTGTCAGGCAAAAAAAAAAAAAAAAAAAAAAAAAGGAAAGAAAGAAAAAAACAAAGGACAGGGAGATTAATCCTAGCATGACTTGGATAGAGGGTGTGCTGTGTCTGATAACAAAAGAAAAAGAGCATACATAAAATTATTTGCAAGAAATTATCTAGTATGTACCAGCAGGAGTCAGAAGAATATTCATGCCATTGAATTTTAAGAGAGTACTTGTAAGGCTGAGTAAACAAGAATTCAGTGACTTGGGGTCACTTTCTCAGGACACAGGATTTAACACCCTGGCAAGAATTCCAGAGTACAATTTTGCTGCTAGGATAACTTTTAGAAATCGGAGCAAAATGATTTTGCCAAAACAGAAGTAGAAATGCCTGAGTTTCTTTGGCAGACAGAAGAGGAAGTAATGACAAGGCTGAAGGAAATTTGCATATTAGAATTAATATGTTATGGAAAAACAGAATATTCCACAAAAAATTCTGTTCCACGGGAAAACCCAGAGGGACACATCACTCACTAAGCCCATCAGGAATGTGCTTGCAGGAGGGACACCAGAACCATTAAGAGGTTCAGAGGTGGTTCTTCTCTGAAGGCCAGGACTATGGTAGAAGAGGCTTAACAGAGCTTGGTTATTAATATCCATGGAGTTGCAATAGTAAATTAGGGAGGCCAGGTGGGAATAACCAAACCACCAGAATCCAGGAGGCAGCAATTATTGTAATGACCATTACAATTAGATGAACAACCAAGAAGCCTTGACCAAAAAAAAATTGTGGAGATGGAGATAGTTAAGAGAAAATTTTTCTATATGTACAAAATAAATGGATGTCCCATAGATGCTGCTTAGCATTGACATCTAGAGAGAGGGCCAATAAGAAAGACCAGGATACTGAAGATCGCTACTCTGATAAAATATCAATCGCTCCTGATTACTGACAAACTTCAACAAGTTACAAGGTCAGGACCCCATTGATGGAGGTTCCTGGGTCATGAGGAAAAAGGGTCCTGATGTATTCAACATGCAAACAAGCAGTTGACTGGTTTGCTCAAAGGGATAGTTTTACATCAGAAGCTGAGAATATGTTTCTGCTGCAGAACATTTGGACATTGCAGTTCAGTAGAACCTCACAAATAAAACGATGTCAGCCAATGTGGTCTCCAAGTCATGTGACTATAATGCCCACTTTGGTGTGGTTAATGATGGGAAGGGGCAGAAGTCAGCTGGAAAGGCATCTGCTTATTTCTTCCATGATCTATATTTTCTGGTTGTTCATTTTCACATGGACATGAACCTGTGTCTAACCCAGACTGCCTTGTGTCTCATCTTTCAGACTTTTCTTCCAGGTCTCTGTCAGATAGACAGGCCATTGGCTCTTGCTCAAGAATCTCTGTATATTCTTATTTCAGGCCACTTTAACCCCAAGTAACTAGATACTGATTTCCCTTGGGAAATTTTCCCTCTTTATTTTCTTTCATGGATGTACCTAAGTGGGATATAACTTAGTTGCTGTCCATTTATCAATCAGACCCATGTACTAGGCTGGTCTATTTATAAACCAAGTTAAGGCTTACAGTTAAAAATATTTCATGGTCATTTAAGTTTTATAAAAGTATGCTTATTTTTCCAACTGTTCCAAGAAGCAGATGCTGAGATGGGATTAAGTGTGAAACAGTGAGATTACAATGGAAGGGAGTGATGGAAGTTTGATGGAGGGACAGTGTGGTACACGGATCTTAGCCTTCTCTGCAGTCTAAAAAAGATTTGATGAGATCCTTGAGGAATCCTCAATCCAAAGCTGTCCATCAAAACAGTCCTGTATTATCCCAGAATTGAAATGCTATAACATTCCTGTTGTAACTCACTTGGTCCAACCTCTGAGAAGTGTTACTTCTGCTCACTTGTAGTGATGAACTTTCAGAGTCAGCCTCCGGTTTCCTTGATTAGTTAAGCTCCCAGTAGTTGGAGGTCTATGAGGCACAGGAAGTGAACTGGTGACAGGTCAAGCCACTCTGCCCTCAACCAGAAAAGGGGCTCTTTACATTACCACATATGGAACTCAGACTTGCCTGTCCCAGTTCACACACCCTGCAGGGTTAATCAGTAACATTATGTTGTGTGGCCCATCCGTGCTAGTTGCTAATTATCTTAAGTAGAAAGTGAGAGCCAGGGCAGAACTCATCAGTATGCATTTTCCAACATTACAGTAAGAGTGGGCTGCAGAAGTAGAAAAAACACTGAGCTGTGTGGAATCAGGAACCTTGTATACACTGTCAGGCTGTAGTGACCACCAATTAGCATGGCTGTTTTGATGAATAAACATCAGTTGAAACCTGGTCAAGACTTATTTGACTGACTTTCACCTGCAGACATTTTCCTAACTATGACATTTATATGTAACCAATTTGATGGGTTAAGTTCATCAAAATAAAGCACTCTGCATACAGGCAGAACTTACCCAGCTTATTGTATCTTTGCTTCCTTCCTTCCTTCCTCTCTCCCTGCCTCCCTCTATCCCTCCCTCCGTCCCTCTCTTCTTCTCTTTATTTTAGCTTGTTTGATTTATATATAATATTAGGGCTTATTTTGACATAATTATATAATTAGTCCCCAGTGTTTGCTCTTTCTCTCCCATCATCCCTTTTCTCTACTATAGTAATCTTTCTTTTCTTTATTTATAGTTTTGTTTTATTAGTGCATGGTGAGTATATATAAAGGTAAATTTCAGTGTGTTAGATTTGTGTACATAGGAATGCCTGGTCACCCTCATTGCACTGTACCTCCCTTTTCTTGTCTTTCCTCCCTCCCTCTCAATCCCCTTCCTCTATGCCACTGATCTCTCTTCTATTTTTGTGGAATCCCCCCTCTTATTTTGTTCTAGCTTCCACATGTCAGAGAAAGCATTTTACCCTGGACTTTCTGGGTCTGGTTTATTTCACTTAGCATAATGTTGTCCTGTTCCTCCCATTTACCATCAAATGTGTAATTTTATTCTTCTTTATGACTAAATAAAATTCCATGTTTTTTTCTGTTCATCTGTTGAAGGGCACCTATGTTGTTTCCTTAGCTTGACTCTTGTGAACTGCACTGCTATAAACACTGAATAGCTGTATTGCTATAGTATGCTGATTTTAATTATTTTGGGTAAATGCAAAGCAGTAGGAGAGCTGAGTCATAAGGTGGTTCCATTCCCAGTTTTTTAAAAATGTTTTTCAGAGTGGTTGCATTAATTTTTATTCCCACCAACAATGTATGAATGTACTTTCCCCCCCACATTCTCACCCATATTTATTATTATTTTTATTCTTGATGATTGTCATTCTGATTTGAGTGAGACAAAATCTTATTGTAGTTTTGATTTGCATTTCCCTAATTGCTACAGATGCTGAACTTTTTTCAAGTGTTGATTGACCATCTGTGTTTCTTCTTTTGAGATTTGTCCATTTAGTTCTTTTGTCCATTTATTAATTGGGTTATTTAGGGGGTTTATTGGTGCTTTTTGACTTCTTCATATATTCTGGATATCAGTCCCCTGTGTCAGGAGCAGTTGTCAACAATCTCCCTCTTTGTAATAACATGAGAGATTCTTCTGGAGTCATTGTGGTCACTTTCATTCTTCTGGACTATATTTCTCTTTATTCTTTTGGTATCATCATAGGGAACTCAGGAATAAATATGTGAATCAAGGCTCTGTTACTGTGTTAACTCTCATGTTTACTTTTTAGTGACTTTGTATTGTTGACTATCACATACGGAAACAATAAACTTAGGAACATTTTTAAGATTTTTGATTTTATATTTATGTATTAAGCTGTATTCCTTTTTGCAAACTATTCTATGAGTCTTGACAAATGCATGGAGTCATGTAAACCTAATTCCTTGTGGTAGCCAAAATCTATTCCCCTGGAAACCACTGATTTGTTTTTTGATTCTTTAATTTTGCCTTTTCCAGAATGTCATATAAATAGAAAACATGAAACCTTTTGAGGTTATAAGGAATTTGGATTGTTTTCTGTCTTGGATAATCGTTAAAAAGCTTTTATAAACAGATTTTTTTCTGTGAACATAGATTTTTCACTTATTTTAAATATATACCTAGGTGTGGTATGAAAATATTATCTGAGTGCATGCTTAACTTTAGAGAAAATGAATAATTATTTTCCAAAGTGACCAAAACATTTTTCATTATTAACAGCAATACAAGCAACTTCTCAGTGCTCTCTATCCTTATGAAAACTTGTGTTCATTTAAAATCTTTATTTTAGCCATTAAAATAGGTGTATAGTTGTATCTCACTCTGGTTTTATTTCACATTTCTTTATTTGAATGTTGTTGAGCATTTTTCATACACTTTTTAACTCTCCATGTATTTTCTTTGGAGAAGCTTTTCAAAAGATTTTCCCATTTCTTTATTATATTGGCTGATTTTCTTTTTATTGTTGAATTTTGAGAACTTTTTATATTTTCTGGATACAGATATTTTGTAGTTATTCAATTTACAAATATTTTCTATCAGTGTTTGGTTGCTTTTTCATTCTCGTAGGAGTATACCTCATACATAAAAACTTCTAATATTCTTATTCAGTTTGAAACTTTTACTGTGATATGTCAAAACACTTTGACCAATTAAAAAACACAGAACTAAAAACAATCTTTAAATTTATGTGGAACTGCAAATAAACAAAAACTCCAAATAAATAAATTCATAAATTTAGCATAAAGAACAAATCATGGGGCATTACACCACCTGACATAAAAATATGCTATAAAGCAATAGTTATCAAATCAACAGAGTTCTGATGTAAATACAGGCACACAGAACAATGGGACAGAATAGGGGGCCCAGAAGTAGATTCACACTTCTATAGTTAAATGAATTTTTTAAAATATAAAGATGCTAAGAACATGCTTTGGAGAAAGAACTGTCTTCTCAATAAACCGTGTTAGGAAAAGTGAGTGTGCACATATAGAAAAATGAAACTAGACCCTTTCTACAACCATTTGCAAAAATCAATTCAAAATGGATTAAAGATATAAATGTGTAACCTCAAACCATAAAACTATTAGTAGAAAATACAGGGAAAATGCTCCAAGACTTTGGAATTGAAAATACTTTTGGACAAGACCCCCAAAGAAAGCAAAAATAGACAAATAGGATTCCATCAAACAAAAGCATATACAAAGCAAAATAAATAAATAAATAAATAAATAAATAAACAAACAGATTGAAGAGAAAACTTACAGAATGGAAGAAAATATTTGCAATCATTATATCTGACATGGGATTGACATACAATATATATAAGGATCTTCAAAAAACTATAGCAAAAACATAAGAAAGATAAACTGATTTAAAACCACGCAATAGACTCTCAAAAGCAGACATAGAAATAGGCAGCATATATTTTCAAAAGTGCTCAACATCACTAATTATCAGGAAAATACAAATCAAAACCCCAATGAGATATCATCTCACCCCAGTGAGAATGGCTATTGTACAAAGGTAGCAAGTGATCCTAGATGTGGAAAAATGGGAATACTTTCATACTCATCCAGTTGGTGGGAACATAAATTAATACAAATATTAGGGAAAACAGTATGGAACTTTCTCAAAAAATTAAAATAGAACTACCATAGTATCCAGCCTATCCTACCACTGAGCACATATCAAAAGGAAATTAAATCAGTATATCAAAGAAACAAGTGCACTCCCATGTTTATTACAGCATTATTCACAATAGCCAAGAAATGAAGACAATCTAAGTGTTCATCTGTGGATGAGTGGATAAAGAAAGTGCGATATGTAATACATAATGGAATACTACTTTAGCCAAAAAACAATGAAGTTCTATCAATTGCAACAAAACAGTTGAACCAGAGATTATTATATTAAGTGAAAAGGGCAAGCACAGAGACATCTCTATCATATGTGGAATCTTAAAATTTTATCTCATAGAAGTTGAGAGTAGAATGTTAGTTACAGATTCTGGGAGAAAAGGAGCAGGGAAGGATGGGGAAAAACTGATCAATAGGTGCTAAATTACAGTTAGGAACAAAAAATTCTGGTGTGCTGTTTCCAGTACGATTCCAAGAAAATCCAAAATGTAATGCATATTTCAAAGAATTCAAAAAACTTTTACTATTACTATTATTTAAAGTGATTCCAACTAGGGAAGTCTATTAATTATTAAATTATAAATAAGAATATTAACAGTTTCTCTTAATCATATGCTCTTTTCTCTTTTCAAAAAGATAACTAATCCCCCCCTTTGGCATTCTATTCTCTTTTGTGTTTTGTACCAAATAACATGCCATTGCACATTAAAAAGTGCTTGACAAGTAATTACACATTAAAAAACAAATAATTTTTAAAATTTTGTAAATGTTTATTACATTTATAAATTTTTGAATATTTTTTTTCCTCCTAAAGTATTTTTTTTGTAATTTTAGGGTTTGTGTTTATTTTACATTCAAGTTTAATTTAATTTTCTTTGAGATATATGAATTATAAATCTACTTCTTTCTCTCCTTCCTAATTTTTTTTCTCTCTTCTTCCTTCCTTCTTTCTTTCCTTCTTTCAATTTTCTTTTTCTTCCTCTTTTCACTTTTAATTTTCTTAACCTCATTTGTTGAAAAGACTACTCTTTCTCCATTAAATTGTATTTCTACTTTCCTCAAATATCAATTGATCATTTTATGTGGAAGTATTTCAAGATTTTCTATTGTAGTCCATTGATCTATTTCTATCTTATCAGCAATATCACACTTTCTTGATAATAGTAAGTCTTGAAATCACAAAACTTGTCTTCTAAACTGTTCTTTAAAAAAAAAGATTTTTAAAAATATTTTATTTTTTAGTTGTAGATGGACACAATATCTTTACTTTATTTTTATGTGGTGCTGAGGATCAAACCCAGGGCCTTGCATGTGCTGGATGAGAGAGTTATTGCTGAGCCATAACCCCAGCCATATAGAATGTTCTAATTTCTTTCTCCTTCCATACAGAGTCAAGCTTTTGGAGACCAAAGGGAAAAAAATATTCCTGAGACTTTTTTCAACATGGTGTTGAATCTACTGGTCAATTTCAGAAGAGTAAACATCTTACCAACAGTTGAGTCTTTCAATCTAGGAACATAATATATTTTGATATCTATTTAATTTTTTTAAAAAAAATCAATATTTTGTGTTTTTAATCACATACTGCATTTTAAAAAGATACTTAATATTTGATTTTTTATTAATGATTATAAATGGTGATTTATTTTAATGCTCCATAGTTTATTGCTAACATACAGAAATGCAATCAAGTTTTGTATTTTGATTTGCTAAATCCAATATTTGATATAAGTGCCTTCCTAATAGATTCCTTAGGTCTATGTAGAAAATCATGTTGTCTGTGAGGGATGATACTTTTTCTTCCTTTAAAATCCGTATTCCTCTTATTTCTCTTACTTATGTTATTGTACTACTTAGTGTCTCTAGTCCAATGTCTCTATGTGATCTATAACTTAGCAATGAAAGGAGTCAATATAGCAAAATCAAAGCAGTCACTGAAAAAAATGCAATGTCTGTGAATTGAAACTGATTAACTAAGCACAGTATTTTCAAAACTGTTGGTAGGTAATAGAATTCATATATTTAGAAAGAGTTCTTAGAAGAAGCTGGCATGAACTAGAGTAGGCATGTAGTCTGGTAGTGAACAAGGACAAACTGAGACCCAGGAAGAGGAAAAGAGTGAGCATAAGAGATGGTTCTTCTTACTCAACCTCCTTCACAGGGAAGTATAAATCCAAGAAACTAGGGAACACTAGATCGATCTTTTCTCAGCTGGCAACTATGTATGAAGGAATCCTTATCTATGGTATTGGAAAGAGGAAGTGAGGGGAAAGGGAAAAATAATACAAGGGGGAGAAATGAATGACAGTAGAGGGGTTAGAGAGAGAAGAGGGGAGGGGAGGGGAGGGGGGATAGTAGAAGATAGGAAAGGCAGCAGAATACAACAGACACTAGTATGGCAACATGTAAATTAATGGATGTGTATCTGATATGATTCTGCAAACTGTATACGGGGTAAAAATGGGAGTTCATAACCCACTTGAATCAAAGTGTGAAATATGATATCTCAAGAACTATGTAATGTTTTGAACAACCAACAATAAAAAATAAAAAAAAAAAAGATTAGGGGGG
>NW_025999961.1:257033-330014 GCF_001458135.2 Marmota marmota marmota | reverse complement strand
ATATATATATATATAACATATATGTAAGGGTGTGTGTGTGTGTTTGTGTGTATGTGTGTGTGTGTGTGTATCCATTCCACTTCCTTCATTTGAAACTATCAATTCCCACCCCACCAATGCCCCATTGCCTGTGCAGACTACTCGGGCTATGTTCTATCTGGCCTTCCTTTTCTCCCTGGTTTCTCCACAAAAACTGTCCCAGACAGGGAACTCAGGACTTCAGTCAAAAGAACATGCACTGTTGCCTCTACCCCTTTGTTAATGCCAATTCCTCTGACTAGAAAGTTCTTTGCTCAGTTATCTCTAATTTGAGAACTCACACTGCCTTCATGATATATATATACAAAAACTTTCATCTAATTATTACCAAAGTTATTACATAACCTTCTGCCAAATTAAAAAAGCAATACATTTTTGCATAATGTGATATTCAGGTAAAGGTAGCCCTCACCAACATAAAGTATAGCTTTCTGGGGGTACCGAATTCTTGGGCCAGAGCATTCTTAGACTGCAACATTCTGGGGGTCAAGTAATCTGGGGATATAAAATACAGAGATTATAGGATCCTAGGTACCCACATTCCTGGAGGTATAGCATCCTGCTGGTGCAACATGTCAGGTATCTGGATGGCCAAAGGATTGGGAATGCACTTCCTCATGGGTCCAAAAGAATAGAACTGAGAAAATCATACAATGGACAGCATTCAGAAGAAAAGCCAAAATGAAAGCTGTGTAAATTCTGGAGTATAAATGTGAAAGAAATAGCAGAGGGAGATAAACTTAGTAAAATGCTGGATTAACAAATGGGAAATCCAGACAAGAATATTAGAACTAGGTCTTGGAAGAAATGTTTCTTTATAGACTTAAGGGATTTTGTGACTCATGGTAGGCATACAAAAGTATTTGTGAATGACTGACCAACTGGGTGGCTAAATGCATACATAAGGGCATTTTTTTTTTACAAATAGAGAAATTCTCTTTAATTTTCTGTGAGAACTAGATCAATGACAAGAAGACTGAGTTTGATGTAATATTGTGAGACTAAGTTTTCAATGAAGAAGAATCCTCATTGTAACAACCAATCACAGGTAACAAGGTAAATATGGAGTATAATCAAGCCACCTCCTCAATATTCTGGAAAATTGGCTCATGAATTCCATAATACTTTATATTTTACAGAAGAAAAGTAGTATCAGCAGTTTCTACTTAGACTTCTAGCTTAGTAACTCCTAAACTTTTTGATCACACACTACCATTAATAAAATTAAATTTGGCTAAGGACTCTCAATATGCACCTTTATCAGTTAATCACATATTTAGTGACTTTTATGTATATCATAAAATTTAAAGTAATATAAACATTTAAAAATAAGATAGAGAAAAATTGAGCTGGCTGTAATGGCACATTCCTGTAATCCCAGCAACTCTGGAGGCTATTCGAGGAGGATTGTAAATTTGAGACTAACCTCAATTTGTTAGTGAGTCCCTAAGCAACTTAGGATGTGTCTCAAAATAAAAAATTAAAAGCCTGGGGATGTGGATAAGTCATAAAGCACCTCTAGGTTCAATTTCCAGTACCAAAAAAATATTCAATGTTATGTACAGTAAATTCTTGCTACTGATGATTGCATTTCATGTTTTGTGATAGCTTGACAGGAAGGATTGTAATGAATGAGCACAGATTTTGTATCCACACATTGAACTCAGTCTCTACCACTTAACAATTGAGTGATCTTGGACAAGTTATTAAACATCTCTATTTTCTTCAGTTTTCCCAACTGTAAAATGAAATAACTATATTCCCATATCATTTGGTCTTTATAGAAATTAAATGAAATTGTAAATTTTAAGAACTTTGAATGTATCTAGGACAAGGCAAAAGCTCAAGTAATATCAATGGTTATTTTATTGGTTAATACCTTACATACAGTAGGGTTCAGTCTTAATGAGAATGAAATCGCACAATATAAATGAATTCCTATAATTTAAAAGGAATTCTTGGTTTTGTTTGCTTGCCTTTGGCTATCTCATCAGATGTGATTTGGTCATTGCTGTCAATTCCTCCTAATACAGCTGAGGAAGCAGCAGTCAGAATAGGGAAACTCTTAGCTTTATTTTTTTAACTGTTTTTTTCTGTTACTTTAATTATTAGTATAAACTTCAGTCCAAGGTTTCTCAAGAAGAGTCAAGTTAATTCATTACCCACCCCCACCCTGTCATGTTTAGCCACACTGAAATCAGATCGTGTAATCCACAAAGCAATTCAATGATTGTAAATAATTCCCATCAGGTCACAGCTTACTAAATAGAAAGGAAAGATGGACAGATGTCATCATGTCTTTTTTATTGATCTATTGCTGAATGGCAGATTGCCCCCAAGCTTTGTAGTTTGACACACTAAGATTATGTGTTATGTCTTAAGATTTTGGTGAGTCAGGAATTCAAGCAGGCTTGACAGGGCAATTTTTCTGCTTCATGTGATGTTGACAGAGCTCATTTCATGGTGCTCAGCTGGTAGATAAGTGAATCTATGAGGCATAAGACATATTATTGTTGTTGTTATTATTATTATTATTTGTTCTACTTAGTTGTACATGACAGCAGAATGCATTTAAATTCATCATACACAAATGGACTCACTGTCCCCTCTGTCCAATTCAAAGTTCCTCCATTCTTCTTATTCCCCACTCCCGCATCATAGATCAGCATCTACTAATCAGATAAAATATTTGGCCTTTAATTTTGGGATTGGCTTACTTCGTGTAGCATGATATTCTCCAACTCCATCCATTTGCCTGCATTTGCCATGATTTTATTCTCTTTTAATTCTGAGTAATAATTTCATTGTGTGTGTATACACACACACACACACATATCTCACAGTTTATTTTTTCATCCATCAATTGATAGACATCTATGTTTAACACATTTTGTGTATTTGTTGATCACTTGTATATCTTCTTCTGAGAAGTGTCTGTTCAGTTCCTTAGCCCATTTATTGATTGGTTTGTTTGTTTGTTTTGTATTAAGTGTTTTGAGTTCTTTATATATTCTGGAGATTAGTGTTCTATCTGACATGTGTGTGGTAAAAATTTGCTTCCATACTATAGGCTCTAACTTCACCTCAATGATTGTTTCTGTTGCTGAGAAGAAGCTTTTTAGTTTGAATTCATCCCATTTATTGATTCTTGATTTTATTTCTTGCACTTTAGGAGTCTTGTTAAGGAAATTGGAGCCTAATCCAACATGATGCAGATTTAGACCTACTTTTTCTTCCATTAGGCATAGGGTCTCTAGTCTAATATCTAGGTCCTTGATCCACACTGAGTTGAGCTTTGTGCATGGTGAGAGATAGAGGTTTAATTTCATTATGCTACACATGGATTTCCCATTTTCCCAGCACCATTTGTTGAAGAGGCTACCCTTTCTCCAATTATGTTTTTGGTTCTTTTGCCTAGTATGAGATAACTGTGTTCATGTGGGTTGGTCTCTGTGTCTTCTATTCTGTACTGTTGGTCTACATGTCTATTTTGGGCCTATACCATGCTGCTTTTGTTACTATTGTTCTGTAGCATTTTGTAAGTCTGGTATTGTAGTGCCTCCTGCTTCACTCTTTTTGCTAAGGATTGCTTTGCCTATTCTAGGTCTTTTATTTTTCCAAATGAATTTAACGATGCTTTTTCTAGTTCTATGAAGAATGTCATTGGGATTTTAATAGTGATTGCATTAAATCTGCATAACAATTTTGGTAGTATGGCCATTTTCACAGTATTAACTGTGCCTATCCAACAGCATGAGATATTTTTCCACTTTCTAATTTCTTCTTAAATTTCTTTCTTTAGTGTTCTGTATTTTTCATTGTAGAGGTCTTTCAACTCTTTTGTGAAATTGATTCCCAAGTGTTTTATATTTTTTGAGGCCATTTTTAATGGGGTAGTTTTGCTAATTTTACTTTCAGTGGATTCATCACTTATGTATAAAAATGCATTTGATTTATGAGTATTGGTTTTATATCCTGCTAATTTCCTGAATTCATTTATTAACTCTAGAAGTTTTCTGGTACAATTATTTTGGCTCTTCTAAATATATAATCATGTCATGGACAAATAGTGATATTTTGAGTTCTTCTTTTCCTATGCATATCCTTTTAATTTCTTTTGTTTTTCTGATTGATCTAGATAGAATTTCAAGGTCTATGTTGAATAGGTGGGGAAAGAGGCCATCCCTCTCTTGTTCCCATTTTTAGAGAAAATGCTTTCAATTTTTATCTGTTTAGAATGATGTTGGCCTTGGGCTAAGCATAGATAGATTTTATAATGTTAAGGTATGATCCTACTATTCCTAGTTTTTCAAGTGTTTTTAAAATAAAGAAGTGCTGTAATTTATCAAATGTTTTTTTCAGCACCCATTGAGATAATCATATGAAACATAAAATCTATGCCCCAAACAATGGAGAATCTACATATGTCAAACTAACCCTTCTCAATTTCAAGAAGCAAATAGATCATAACATAATAAACTGGGAGACTTTAACACACCTGGATAGATCTTCCAAACAAAAACTAAACAAAGAAACTATAGAACTCAATAATACAATCAATGATTTAGAGTTAACAGACAGAGTATTTCATTCATCATTGAGTGAATACACCTTGTTCTCCACAGTATATGGATCCTTCTCTAAAATATACCATATATTATGCAACAAAGCAACTCTCAGCAAATACAAAAAGTAGATATACTACCTTGTATTCTATCAGATTGTAATGGAATGAAACTAAAAATCAATGATAAAATTTAAAAAATGGAAGCTACTTCAATAACTGGAGACTAAGTAATATGATATTGAATGAGCAATGCATAGCAGAAGACATCAGGAAAGAAATAAAAAAATTCTTAGAGGTAAATGAGAACATTGACAACATATCAAAATCTCTGGGACACTATGAAGGCAGTGCTAAGAGGAAAGTTTATTACATTGAACTCATTTATTAAAGAAGAAAAGTCAACAAATAAATGACCTAGCATTACATTTGAAAGCCCTAGAAAAAAAGAAGAGCAAATAAACACCAAAAGTAGTAGAAGATAGGAAATAATTAAAATCAGACCTGAAATCAATGAAATTGAAGCAAAAGAAACAATTCAGAAAATTGACAAAACAAAAAGTTTGTTCTTTGATAAAATAAATAACATTGATAAACCCAGGTACTGAAAAGCAAAGTCAAACAAACAACAACAACAACAAAAACCACAGAGAACATTGAATCTAATGTTTTCCCTAATGTCACAATAACTGTTGCCCATCCATTCCTGCATGTGAGCTACAAATATTTATTGTGGGTTTTTAAGATTACTGCTCAGAGCTAGTTATAGCAGATATGGAAGCAAGTAATACACAACCATTATGTTCTAAAGCTGTTATTTCTTAGTGTCTTATCTTAAAGACTTTGTAATCTGCACATGAAAGCAGCTACAGTAGCCAAAGAGAATGCCCTGGTAGTTTTTTCCAGGTTAGGAAATCATTACAGGCTTTGGCATAAACCATCTCTGTAGGCCAGCTGCAAAGATGAGAAAGAGCTTCTTTTTTTTTTTTTTCATCACAATATGAATAATAACATGCACAAATTGTAGAGAGGTTACTCCTGAGGCAGCTTTATTGGATTAAGAATTATTTATTTTCTCTTAGTGAGATCTGCAATTTATCATTTTTGCTACATCCTTTTTAGTCTTTCTGGAAATGACTACTTACTCTATGTGGCTCTCATTAATATACCCCTTAATAGCAATTTCTGTTTCAAATCTTTTTTTAGTTTTGGTTAGTACTTATGACCTGGAATATGGGTGCTGTTTATGAAAAATATTTTAATAGACAACATGTATCATGGGTTCTTGTAGTAGATAATTATCTAAAATAATATTACCATTTTATGAAAGTCAAAGAATTTTCATATATAATAAATGAATATTATATATTAGCCAGGCACTGTGACATGTGCCTATAATCCTAGCTACTCAGGAGGCTGAAGCAGGAGGATTGTAAATTTGGGGCCAGCCTCAACAACTTATTAAGGCCCTGTCTCAAAATAAAAATAAAATTAATACGACTAGGGATGTAGCTCAGTGACAGAGTATCCACAGGTTTAATCCCCAGTACCTCATAAAAGAAAAAAAGCACAAATAAAAGAAGGAAAGAATATTCACAGCCACTTTAGCTGAGGATTTTCTTTTGCAATGCTATTATTTATGTGGACAACAATTTGGCTGTTTGAATGTATTTCTTCATTTAATCCTAAATCAATCTAGGGCATGGTTCCACCTTATAGATAGAAAAACTATCGGAAAATAGGCCTATCATTCTCTTGCACCTCCAGGAACATGTTAACTACTTGATCATAGGAGTGTATAGTTTTCTTGGAAAGCCTATGGTTGGCACCGACTTTCATTTAGAACTTTTGTTGTCTCCTTAACTTCACAATTATAATCATTTAAAGAGTTAATTTAGAAAGCTATTGAGAAAATTTTCAGAAGTATGTTAACTCCTTGATCATGGGAACGTGTAGTTATTTTCCTGGAATGCCTACAGTGAATAACGTCATTTTATTTAGAAAGGAAGGAAGGGAAAAGGAAGAAACATAGTTTAAGCTGGAGAACTCTCAGAATTTCAAACCATCTTTACATGGCCAGTCATGCCCTAAGCTTCCAGTCTTTGAAATAGCTGTTGTCTTGCTATCAGAACAGATACCACGTAGCATGAGAGAAATCTCCTAGTGTATGCCCCATGAAATTGTGAAATACAGATATCTCTGAGACCATGGTAAAATTGCCACTAGGAATTCCCTCATAGAGGATTTTGGAATCTTTTGAGGTAAATCACTCAAAGATTGATTAATCAATTCATCAGCATTCCACTGAGAAAGTAGATTAGTGTTAGTAGAGATTTTCCGGGCAAAATGTCCAGTTCAGCTTTAAATCCCTGAAGTTCCTGAAACACTTTGCTAAGAGGCACATTATTACTGGAGATAGATTGTTGTACTTGAAGAATGACTGTTTTAATTATAAAATACTTCATCAGAAAGATTTTATCAAAAAGAGTTCTCACAATTCTCTGTTCCTTTCTTGCTTTTATCCAGATTCACCTCTCTGTTGCTTTCTTTCTTCCTCTTTCTTTCTTTCTTTCTTTCTTTCTTTCTTTCTTTCTTTCTTTCTTTCTTTCTATCTTTCTTTCTTTCTTTCTTTCTTTCTTTCTCTCTCTCTCTCTCTCTCTCTCTCTCTCTCTTTCTTTCTTTCTTTTTCACTGATACAAAAAAGCATATAATTGTACATATTAATGGCATGCCATATGAGGACTCAGCACATGTACATTGTGTAAGTTTACATCAGGTTAAATACCTATTTCCTCAAACACTCATGGGCAATCTTTCAAAGTCCTTTCTTCTAGCTTTTTGAAATGCACAACATAGGATCATTATCTATAGGCCTGGTACTTTGCCTATCACAGGAAGACTCCTTAATCTTACCTGTATCTTGATACCATTGATTAGTCTTTCCCTACCCATCCCTCTTTCCTCTCTCCAGTCTCAATTAAATGAATTAACAAAATAATTGGACACTTCTGCTTTTTCCCATTCCCAAAATATTTTATTATATATGTGCAAATATTCAAAGATTTGAAACGATTCTGGTCACAGCATTTTGGATAACATATGCTGTATTTTAATCAATCTAGACAATTGGGTTAGGTCTTATTTTATTAATAAATAAACAAGTGTAAACTAAAATGATATATTTAGCTAACAAAGCATTATCAAATAATTGGACATTTCTTGAATCCAAAATAAATACAATTAAAACTACTATTTAACTCAGTGCTTTATGCTTTATTTTTATAAAATATAAATTTATATTTTAGTCAATTACTTTTTAACTACAATAAGACACCAAACCTTGTTAATGTCAATGCACTGAGAGGAAGTTTTGGGTGTTAGAGGAAAGGTTACATTGGTGAGAAATGAATACGTTGTGTTTTCTCTGATAAGGTTGCAAGTGGTTTTGTGAAGAAATAGGCTGTTCTCAAAAGTACAAACATTTATCTCATATACTTGCTGATTTTCTTTCATTCTGCTGTATTTGGCAGCAATAAAGTGCTGATGATGCACTAACAAAATATCCGTTGCTAGTGTTTTTGTTGCTTGTTTGTTCATTTTTTAAAATGGCAATAAGAACAGATTTAAGACAATTTATCTGTAAACTCTTCTTCAGTACTATTTGTGACCAGGTATGTCATGTCTGAGATTAACTACATACAGTAGTTAACTTCTCATTAACTCTCTTAAGTAGAGGAAGTGTTTAGATTGAGAATAGCATTTAAGCAGTGACTTCAGTATTATCTTGCTCTAGGAAATCTAGATAATAATTCTGATAGTGTATCAACTCTTTTAAAGTGATGCTCAGAACACTATGGCATTAGAAAAAAATACAAATGAATGATAAATTTAAGTACACAAAGGTGGCTTTTTTCTAAAAGCCACAAGAAACACAAAATACATGATTAGGAAAACATATTTAGGGAATGGGTGAGTTGTTTGGATTCCCAGTGTTTATATAACAAATAAGGAGGCAAATGCCAAGTTAGTGGAAATATTAGCAAGGGGTATTTATAAACAAGTCACAGAAAAATACAGATTCACAAACAAAAGGACAAATGTTGTATTTCACTTAAAATTAAAGACAGACAAAAGCAAAATAAAAGTGATTTTAATCTATAAATATATCACCAACAATAATGTTTGATATTATTTATTGTTGAAAAGACTTTAGAATAACATGGCTTTTGTTTTTATTTTATAAAAGAATATATTGATATCATATGTTTGGAGAGTAACTTGATATCAAACAAAACCAAAAATACACACATATTTTGACATATTTTTAGTGATTCATTAAAGTTATTCTCTCAGAAGAACACCAGAATAGTGAAAACCTTACTTTAAATAACATTTTGTTATTGGAAATATCTAAATGCATCTTCGATTTCCACTGATAAGGCCCTGGCTTTTGTCTGTTCCTTATTCCTAGTTTCTGTGTGTTTATCATATGTCACTCTCAAAAATATCCTGGTTTGAGTGATAAATTATATGGTCATCTTATAATAGATCACAAATGGGCCCAATTTTTCAGTTTCTGCCTTTCTGTACTATTTTAATTTTTTCCAAGTATATGTATGATTCTTGGAATTTTTTTTTTGTAAAACATATGACATTGTTTTCTAAATTCTGAAATTTTATTAATGAAATTAGATTTTTATATTCCTCCACAAACTATTAGAATTCATTATTTTTACATTGCTGTTATATTACTTTCAGTGCACATAATTGCTGTTGAACTCAGGGTTCTAATCCTCTGATTTTGATGCAGAGAGTATTCTAGTTAATGAGGCTTTAATTATTTTATTGAGGAAATGTGAACTGTTCTATGCAAGACAATATCAAAAACTCTTAGTTTGGTATGAGCACAATGCTTGCTAATTTCTTAAGTAGGACATTAATGATTGCCAAATGAATAAATTTTATGCCTGAATAATGTTCTCATTTTAAGCGGTAGTCATTTGGTGCTAAGGATTATCCTGGAAATCAGAAGATACAATTAAAAGAAAAGCTCATCAACTATTCAACATGACCTTGAAAGAATAAAATCTCAGAAATTCATTGCTACTAGTGAAGGTGCCAGAGTCGGATGGGTAGGTTCAAACCCTTTTATCAAGTGGAATCTATGTGACTTGGGGCGAATTAGTTCACTTCTCTGTGTCAGAGATTCTTTATCTATAAAATTAAGACAGTAACTACTTCTAATTCATAGGTATATTCTTTTTCTTTGGCTGTTAACAATAAATGGTCACACAGTGGTTCAAAGCATCACCAATCTATTGTCTCACACTGTGATATCGGGAGTCATGAATGTGTTTCAATGAGCTGAAAATCAAGGTATCAGTGGTTGTAAGCTGTTAAGGTCTGTAAACAAGTCTGGATGGCGCCTGGCATTTTGCCAGAGGGAGTGGTTTGTGAAGTAATGCCAGTGAGCCATTAAGTGTGGAGATTCCTTATTGGTTGACTGCTGTATCTAGTTTATGCTAATTAGATAAGCTGTGTGGAATGTATAAATACCCCTCCTGTCCTACAATAAATGCCTCCCACNTTACCTGGACTGTGATTTACCTGGACTGTGAGTTAATCTATTGACACTGCTTTACCTGGACCGAGACAACAAACTGTAATCCACAAGAAATTGTAACTCAGTATCTTTGCTAATGGTGTCATTGCTGGTATAATTTTTCCAAGGGCTTCTTGCATGGAGCCATCAATTGGCTTGGTATTGTGACATTTTGTATCCTCCCCTTCTGCTTGTAGCAGATTATTTATGGTGTTTGTGTAAAAACCACTATGGTCGTTATTTAAATTAAACAAAAGGGGGAAATGTTAAGGTCTGTAAACAAGTCTGGATGGTGCCTGGCATTTTGCCAGAGGGAGTGGTTAATGTTAAGGTCTGTAAACAAGTCTGGTGGTGCCTGGCATTTTGCCAGAGGGAGTGGTTTGTGAAGTAACGCCAGCGAGCCATTAAGTGTGGAGATTCCTTATTGGTTGACTGCTGTATCTAGTTTATGTTAATTAAGATAAGCTGTGTGTAATGTATATATACCCCTCCTGTCCTACAATAAATGGCTCCCACTCCTGCTGTATCAATGTACACAAGTTGTTCCTCACCCCCCGGTTATTTTGCTGTAGCCAGACTGCGGCAGTGCGCCTCCTCTGCAAGCTCTGTGGAAGAATCAGTCTCCTTGTGTTTTCTGGCTTCTAGAGCTGCTCTCCAGGTCTCATGGCAACTGCATCTTCATAGGCTGAAGCATAGCACTTTCTCCCTCTGCCTCTGCCTGTTTCCATTACAGGGCCTCCTTTTACTATGAAGATGCACCTGCATTTTCTGTGATGTGATTTGCTGTCTATGGTAACATTTACAGGTTCCAGAGATTTTGATCTTGATGTCTTTGAAGACCATGATTCAGCCTGCTCACAATAGTGTTAGAAATAATAAATATGAATTCCTTTACACACAAACAATTGATCAAAAATTATTGTATTAAGAATATTATTGTTGATACAAGTTCTAGAGAGAGAACAAAGTCCTAACCTATACATTATATTATCTAGTCAAATTGACCCTCAAGTACAACAACAACACAGATCATTCAAACAAACAAAATTCAAGAAATAGCACCTAGGAAACCTTTAAATAAATAAGTAAATAAATAAAATCACTGTGATGCCTGAGTAATCAGAGTTTTTATTTTAAAAAAGAAAGATAAATCAGAGCTGGGGTTGTGACTCTGTGATACAGTGCTTGCCTTGCATGTGTGAGGCACTGGGTTTGATCCTCAGCACCACATACAGATAAATGAATAAAATAAAGGTCCATCAACAATTAAAAAAAAGAAATTAACAAAGAAAAGAAAGATAAAGCATAGTAACAGATCATTGGTAAATACTAGATTACTGTGAATATAAATCTTAGCAAAATTATTCTTATTGTAGTTATAGAATGAAATATGTCTCAATAAGTCTCATCAATGTAAAAATATAACAAACATCTCATTAATAAAAATTAGGAATAGGGGAAGGAGGAGGAAATGTGCATGTTAATTTCTTTATGCTTCTTTCACAGATTCAATAAATATGATATAACGCTTCCATGTGCATCTAATAAAAATAATATTGTTAACTTCAAATTTTCCTTTAATCTTATTTTTCTTAACTGTATAGGTGTATCTGGAGAAAATAATACATTTTTGGCAATTTAATATTTATTCACAATTACCACTGGATCCAGGTAAACTCTCCTTATAAAATAACCAAAACAAAATTGAAAAATAATAATGTTACAATGTGGAAAAATTATATAGGTATTATTAAATGATTAATAGTATACTATTATGTATAATAAGTATAGAAATATAAGCAGGAAGTTACATTAAGCATATTGAATTGTCGGGGTCTGTCTGGAATAGGTTAATCTACCATTTTGTCAAACACATAAGGAATACATGGATACAAATTTGTGATGCTTTGATAGTTTGATAGTAATAATCACAGTCTGTTAAAATCTTTAGAAGTTTTCTGATATAAATGAAATACTTAGTAATTTTAGTGGTAGGAGTACTATCTTGCTAAAGTTAGAAGACATGTGTTAGTCACATCTGAAAACTTAAAACATCATTACATTATTTTTTTATAATAAATCATAATTTTGACACTGTTAATTGAGCCTGTATTGTGGAAAATTATTATTTTTTCACTCATTCAACCCTTTAGTAATTAAATAATAAAGCACATATTTAGCATATGAACAAATAGTGTTCCACAGAGCTCTCAGAATTTTGTTATATATTCATGTAATTTCTGGAACTTCAGTTTTTTACAATGTTCTGTTGGGAATTCTATTATAAGAAAACTCATTGTTAAGCATAATTTTCTTCTCAACCTTCTCTCTAGGGGCAAGATGTAGTAAAGGTTATGCTAATGTGTACTTAATGAGTACTAAAAGTTAGCATTTTTAAAAAATGGAATATTTTAAATCTACATGAAATGAAAATCCACTTGAAATTTCTCCTTGAGCAAAATATTTTAGCTAGATATTTATTTCTACATCCTGTCAAATAATACTTCTCTTCAGACTTAGTATTTTACTCTGAAAACAACTTACATTTATGCATTTGATGATACTTGCTTTATTCTGAGTATATTTGAAGGATATAAATACAAATTAAATTAGCAAATTCTCCATCATCTGATTTTAATTTATGGTAAAAAATAGTGAACTCCATAACTATCTTAATACTTTCTCTTACATTGTTGACTTTAATAAACATTTCTCTTTTATAGCTTATTGGGTTATTGCATCCTTATCTATGTATATTATATGAGAAGCAATTAAAATTTTGGCTAGTAATGCAGTCGCCTTCTGAAATCCACTGAGGTAAGATGTATACATTTTTGATTTGTTACACACAAATTAAAAATAAAAATTTCTCATAGATTTTCAAGTTCTCACAGTTTTATAACATCCCAAAACACATTGGTATTTCCTGTGAGGCTCTAAGAGGAGCAGGGGGATTTATTCCCATTTTAGAAATGGCTGTGCCTGGGCAGTCTAGATACTTATCTGACTGATTCTTACAACAATATAAGAGAACTTCAGAGGAAAAGGAATTGAATTTTCCAAAGTCCCTATGGTAAACACGATTGCTATTTATCAGCTAGATGTTGACTAAACTCAGAGTCCTGTAGACGTATCTTTTTTCAGACTTTTAAAACATAGGAATTAGAGGATGATTACAAAGGTCTCTCCCAATGTTAAAATTTTACATACTGAAATGTCAATCCTATTTTTACATGACAAAATAAAATGTGTCCCCATGAGTTTTATTGAAAATGTTGAGTGAAGAATCAAACTCAATTCTTTCATTCATGTCTCTTTTTTTCTGATTGTCATAAAAAAAATTATTCTTTCTCAATACAGAGAATTTTGAGTCAGAAAATTTCAAATTGGAAGATGGTAAAACTATCATTATATTGACTTTTATATTCTTTATTTTTTTAACCTAAGTTTTAGGATGAACAATTTTATAGATTTAAGGAGTTTATTTTAAACACACTCTAGATTCTACAATTAACAGTGTGCTATGTATTTTGCTTTATCATGTATCTATTCAACATAATTTTCTCTGTTCACTCATCAATCTATCTTTTTCTTTCTTTCTTTCTTTCTTTTGGTACTGGGGATTGAACCCATGGGCACTCAACCACTAAGCTACATCCTCAGCCTTTTTTTATTTAGAGACAAGGTATCAACTGATTCACATAGTGCCTCACTAAGTTGCTGAGGCTAGGTTTGAACTCGTGATCCTCCTGCCTCAGCCTCCTAAGCTGCTGGAATTACAGAAATGCCCTACCACTCCCAGCCAATCTATCTTATTTTTGACATATTTTAAAGTTGCAGGTATCTGAACTCTTTACCCCTAAACATTTTGACATGCGTATCATTAACAGAAATTGAATACTTATATAAAGCTCTCTTCCTCTGTCTCTTTAGTTTAAAATGACATACAGTAAATTGCATAAACATTGTTATGTGATAAATTTTGATAAATATACTTAACTATGTAACTCAAACCTTCATGGATAAAGAATATTGTCATCTCCCCAGAAACTTGTCTTTTGCTTTCCTAGTCTCTGTACACAACTCCCAGAGAAAACTAGTTTTCTGATTCTTCCCCCACAAGATAGTTTTTTTTTATGTGTAATTTCATAAAAGTGGAATCATACATTATGCACTTTGTTGGGTAATTCTTCTTTTTAATTATGAAAACTTTTCATATCCTTCCATGTTGTGCCATTTATCTTCGTTGCTGAACAGTATTTCACTGGCTGAAAACACTGTTCCTGTTCATTTTATGATAGACACATAGACTGCTTTCAGTTTTTGTCTAATAAACAGCTGCTATGGACATTTATTCATTTTATTATAAAGCTTTCAAAAGATGTAAGAAAGTTGACTTATACACAAGCAATTTTCATATGCTGCTTGTTTATGTATTTTCGTGCAATATCTATTTAAATCATTTATTGACTTTATTGAGCAACGTACATTCTTATTTCTGAATTTTTTGAATTTTTTAATATACAATCTCGAGAGTAATTCTTTATTGGATACATATTTTGAGAATTTTTTCTGATGTCTGGACTGTATACTCATTTTTCTTAATTTCATCTTTTAACAAAAAGGTGTTTTAAATTTTGATGGACATAATTCAGTATTTATTGTACAAATAAAATATTTTTCACTTATATTGAGTGATCTATGCAGCCTTTAAGAAATATTTCAAAGGAATTTTCTTAAGTTTTCTAGAAGCACTGTTTCTAGAAAAGTTGTTTTCAGCTTTTATGTTTATATCTATGATCTTTCATTAAATTGTGTGTGGTGTGAGATAAGGAATAAATCTAATTTACTATGTTCTCATAAAGATATACAGTTCCCCAACATTATCTGTAGAAAAGACTTTCTTTCTACCAGATTTCTCTATCACCTTTGTGGAAAATCAAGTGTGTTGTAGGAGGCTCCTTATTGTGTTCCATGTTATTTATTTTTCTGTCTGTATACCAATCTACACTATCTTGTTGCTGCTTATTTATGGTAAGTCTTGAGGTAAGGTAGAATTAGTTCTTTCTTGTTTTGTCTATTCTACTTCCTTTGAATTTTCACATAAATTTTAGAATAAAATCATGATGGATTGCATCAAACCCAAAGTTTAATTTGTGAGAAATTGATGTTAAGAGTATTTAGGATTTTTATCCAAAATAATTGCATGTTTATTTATTTCAACACAGGTGAGGAAAATGAGTCATATTTATGTTTACTTTTAGAAACTGATAAGTAACAAAAATGAAAAGTATAGTAGCAAGTTGGTTGGTTTAGGTATAGAACTAGTTCAGAAAATGTGGGTATAGCTTCTCTTACAAGTTTGGATCTTACACAATTCTGGTAAAACAAAAGATAAAAAATCTTGAGAAACCTTTATAATATGGTACTTTATTATATAACTCTAAGCTTATGAAGCAATAAGTATGTCATTGTGGAATGACTGAGAATTTATGTATAGTGCCTTATTTGTAAGACAAAAGAAGGAGTAGAATAAAAATTCTAGAAACTCATTCCAATTTTATCCTAAAATGTTAAGAAGCCAAATACTAAGATTATGCATACAATTGGATTGCATTTTGAAATTCAAGCATTATTCTGGTAAATCCAAACCTAGTTGATTTGACCAAGGAGAAACAATGATGGTTAATCAAGATTCTGAACTGGATTCCTTCTTCATGCTTCTGCTTCAGAAAATATGCTAAATCATGAGCATACATGGAAGTATTAATGTTTATCAGTTGTAGTGTATATTAACTCTGTTGTATATACTATCTCCTGCTGAATGTTTATTAAGGAAATTCATTATAAAGACAATTTTAAAATTTAAGGTGAAAAACTAATTTCATAGTGGTTTCAAATTTTCTACAAAGTAGTCCTTGACTAATAAAGCTAAAGGAATTAAAGAACTCGAAACTACCATATCAATAATGGTAATTATTTTCTCTGTTCCACTATTTTCACTACACATACACACAAACACACACACACACACACCACAAATTCTCCCTATATATATTTTTAACACGTCAATTTAACTGAATATTAGTGCAGAAAATTCAAGCATCTTCCTGATTCACAAAACAAGTGCAACTTGTACCAGACTCTCTGATTCCAATATAACATACTCTGCAGCTTCTTGCATATTCTAAGGAAGAAAGGGGAATAAAAGGAATTGTGTGAATATGTCTACTTCCATCCATTTATATATTGCCATATTAAGTAGATTTATAAAATTTGACCACTACACACATTACTTCTAAGACATACTCAGATATACAATCAAATTATGTTGACTTCATTTTATTTTTAAGCTAAGCACTCCAAAATTATAGTTGAACTGTAAAGTGCTAATACATTAAAATTTCTTGAAAATCAATGTACATAACATTTTGGAAATCAAATGGAACTTCCTATCCTTTACATGAATACTTCATTCTAATTCTGAAGCATGGGTTTTTGCTATCAGTGTTCCATTTCACTACATTTTATATGTGTAATAGGTGCACAACACACTTTAAATGTAGATCCTTGCAAATGGTATGTGCCTTAAAATGTTTTGTTTCTGAGAGAGGAATCAGAAGGCCATGTTTTTTTTTTCCTTCTCTAGACTGTGCATGAAATTCTACATTTTAAAAACATGAAATGTGTGCCTTCTTTTAAATGTGATATAATAAATTTATTTTTTTCTTTTATAATAATTAAGTTGATAAAGGACTTCAATATCAGTTATCTAGCCTCCTCATTTGATATACAGGAAACAGAACGAGAAGTATCCAGTAACTTGCCCAATTTAATATAGATAATAAATATTTAGCTCAAACTAGAATTTTCTTTGAATCTTCTGTCTTCTAACATGTTTTCTACCATATGAGAGGGAGCATTATATGTTATGACAGAGTGTCTACACACATGAGCTATAAGTTGGAAAACATTCTGATAATATGCTTTAAAACTCAGAACTTATGAGGGTATCGAACTGAAGAGAGGGAAGAAAACCTGACAGTTGAAATGAATAAGGACACAGAGGTTCTGGAGTTGTCTGTTGTCTTTTTTTGCCATTAGTTTCTAATACAAATGGTCATTTCTATTATTTTTAAAAGTAACTTAGGTTGGGGATGTGGCTCAAGCGGTAGTGCACTTGCCTGGCATGCGTGGGGTGCTGGGTTCAATCCTCAGCACCACATAAAAATTTTTTAAAAAATAAAGATATTTTGTCCACCGAAAACTAAAAAATAAATATTAAAAAATTCTCTCTGTCTTTTTAAAAAAAGTAACTTATTATTATGTTAATGAGACATAATGAAGGAGCTGCAACAATACAGAAAAATTAAAAGTTAAATGATTTTCCCCTTTCTGTATAAGAAATAATCATAGTAGGTATTACACAAAGATTATTACTACAAGCATCCATATATAAATAGAAGGTGGAGACATGGACAAAGCACTTTTGTAAAAAACAAGATTATATCTTTTATGTTATTTCAATGAAATGTAGTAAAACTTATATTTATGATATTTGACTAAAAGTAAAAAAAAAATTGAACTGAACTTGAAGGAAATGGTGAGGCTGTGATTAATATTTGTATTTCTCAGGCGATGGTGGCTATTAAAATTGTCCTGCAAAGATGGACAATGGGCATTTTAGAAACACTACATTTTTTCCTTTCCAAAAACTAATGTCAGTACTCTACCTGTTTTGGGAGCTAAGGAAATTAGCATACTGGATACATTTGTTTTTAAATTTTTTGATACCATCTTTATTTTTTTAAATTGTTCTAATTAGTTATACATGACAGCAGAATGCATTTCGACTCATTGTACACAAATGGTGCATAATTTTTCATTTCTCTGGCTGTACATGATGTAGAGACACATCATTCATGCAATCACATCCATACATAGGTGATAATGTCTCTCTCATTCCACCCTGGGACCCCCTCCACTTCTGTCCCTCCCTCTGCTCAATCCAAACTTCCTTCATTCTTTCCTTGCTCCCCACCCCACCCAATTAGAGATTAGTATCCACTTATCAAAGAAACCATTTGAACTTTGGTTTTTTGGGATTGGTTCACTTCACTTAGCACGATGTTTTCCAACTCAATACCACATACTTTTTAAATCTTTGTCTACCCATCCTCAATTTTGTCAATTATACTTTCATTTTATGTTGCTATTAACATTTAAATTGTTCTGTGAGTATAGGTCCCATGGAGATTTATTTTCAATTATAATCCAAATGCTAAAGTGATCCTATAACACAGGCAACTTATTATTAGGTAATTTATCTTTTTTGTTTTTTATTTGATCATCATGAAACTTTTGAAAGAAATAATCCATGTTGCTATATATCAAGTCTTCCCCCCTTAAAAGGTCTCTAACTTTAATACATGAAGAAAATTCTATGGCTAATTAGAAATTATTTTACCCTCTCTGTTTTTTAGAACTTAAGTGTAAGTGTTGCTCTATTATTTTCTGACATAGCATGATGGCAGAAATATGGGTAAGATCAACCTAATATTTCCAGCTTATAAACAACTCATTTTTCATTTGCATCTTCAAGTCAATTATTATTTTCTAGACTGTGGCTTAGCCTCAACATGTTTTTATCCCTTTTTCCTATAGTTATATTTGCCCTATGGTCAATAGATTAATTTTAGGAAAAGTTCCAGGTATTATATCCTTAAGTGATTTAAAGGACACTAATTACCCTTTTGTTGCATGATCTTTCCCTCTATTTCCATACTTTTTTCTTGATTGATTTCATTGTTTTCATCTAGTTTCTCTTTTATCTACATTCATAATAATTTTCTTTTTCCTCAGAGAAGTAATGAAATTTGAGCTCTGTCTATTCTATTACCTGCTGTTTTGAATCGATTTTTTAGTTTGTAACAATGCCATTGCAATTCTTGATTTGTTCCTTCTTTCTATAAAATTTTTCTTAATGTCACATTGTTGTTTTTAAAAGCTCAGATTCGGGTTCTTTTTTCTTAAAATTCATGTCTTCACTGAGTTCTCCTGTAATGTGAAGCAGTCATATAGGTTTTCTAATTTGGATTACAGTTTCTTCCCTACTAAGTTCTTCTATATTTTGTTTAATATATTGCCTCCTTTTATATTTTTGTTGTTATCTATCTATATATATATATTTAAATATATATAAATTCACATACCTATTATAATATATAATTTACAATCTATATATGTATATACATATATACACATATATGTGTGTATATACTTCTTAAATATATATATATATATATATATNTATATATATATATATATATATATATATATATATATATATATATACTTAAGTCATTCCAAACATATATATATATATATACACACACACACACACACACACACACACACACACACACGTATACTTCTTAAGTATCTTGCTCATCCAGACTTAAAATTTACTTCTATTAAATTTGAGCAATGACTCTTCACTCTTACCTCCTTTCTAAAAATTTTACCATAGAATTTGAGGAATAAATGTTGCTTTCTAAATACTTCCCTCTTGTCTGAAAGCATAGAATTGGCAGGAGACCGAGATTATCTGGAACTTCATTTTTTCTTTGTCAGAGGACTTGAACTTTACTCATTCTTTTGGGATTTTGTTAAAAACCGTCAGTTAAGTTCGCCATCTGATGTTATGGATTATATCACCCACTCCTCTTCCTCAAAGATACTGAAGTTTTAAGCCAATACCTAGAAATGTTATCTGTTTGGAAATAGGTTATTTGCAGTTGGTTAAGTTCAGGTGAGGTAATTAGGGTCGGTCCTAACTCAGTGTGACCTGTGTTCTTACCAAAATGGAA
Source organism: Marmota marmota marmota (assembly GCF_001458135.2). Taxonomy (NCBI): domain Eukaryota; kingdom Metazoa; phylum Chordata; class Mammalia; order Rodentia; family Sciuridae; genus Marmota; species Marmota marmota. Next base: position 309,940 of record NW_025999961.1, on the reverse strand, counting down.
ATTTGGCAAATTAACTATGGGTAGGAGAATGCCTTGAGAAGATGATGTCAAAGCTCAAGGAGATACCTCTCAAGGAAATGAATGTCAAATGTTGCCACCAAACCCTCAGAACTTAGAAGAAAGGCATGGAACAGATTCTTCCTCACAGGCCTTAGAGAGAACCAACCCTGTTGACACCTGAATCTCAGACTTCTAGCCTCCAGAACTGCAATGCAATACATGCTGAGGGTTAAACCTTTAAAGTGGTTTAAACCACTCAGTTTGTGGTATGTGGCGAGGGCAGCCTTGGGGAACTAATAGATCTTATTAGGAGTGTCCCTTTTTTTTATGTAGAAAAAATGAGATTCAGCTTTTTCCCATTCTCCCAATTCAACCTGGAGACCCTAACATTTAAAGAAAAACTTTAATACCATAAAGGAAGATAAAAATATGTAAATCATTTCAGGGGTTAATTGTTGGGTAGGAATAGGACTTCATTTTGAACTTTCTCTTTATCTCTTTTTTTGTTTTGTTTTGTTTTTTTATACCGGGGATTGAACCCAGGGGCATTTAACCACTGAGCCACATCCCCAGCCCTTTTTATATTTTATTTACAGACAGGGTCTTGCTGAGTTGCTTAAGGCCTCACTAAGTTGCTAAGGCTAGCTTTGAATTCATAATCCTCCTGCCTCAGCCTCCCGAGCTGCTGAGATTAAAGGCATGTGCCACAGTGCCCAGCCTATCTCTCATTTTTTATTGGTGCATATTAATATATAGAATAGTGAGTTTGTTATGACATATTTGTACATGCATATAACAATATGATTAATTTCATTCCTTAGCGCCTGCCTTTATGTTTTTTCCCTCTCTCTTGATATCCACCCTCTACACCAATTGTTTCTCTTCTTACCTTGTTATTTTCTATTCTGCTTTGAATCAATGATTTGGTTTCTAACTACTATTATTTATTTTGTTCTCAAAGATTCATTGATCTTAGTGACATGTAAGCTGTAGAAACGTTTAAATATATATATTCAACTCAAATCTTTTATCTGAATTCATGTTCTTATTTTTAAATCTCTTAGAAGAAAAGATGCATATGTGGTATTGAATCTATTAAGTCTTATGTCAAGGATCCCCTGAGTCCTGGAGTGGATCCCTAATATGAATAGGCTCTCTGCAAGAGTACCTTCTCAGTTTCTTTGGTCTCTAAGTTAAGATTAATTAAAGGGAAGAATCTAGGAGATACAGAATTCAATGTTGTTTCTTAGCTGAGCTTTGAATGATGTACTTTATTAACGTATTTTATTATAACCCATATCTTAGTATGCACAACCCCTCAGCTAACTAGATAAAAGGGAACTATGGTAGAAAACTCACAAAAAATGTCACTTTTATCATACAAATAATGTTAGTTATATAAAACTTGTATGCTGGTTTGTAAAAAATAACAGCTTCTACTTGTTATATTTCCTCTTTCTACTATATACTAGTGATGCGTAATAAATGTTTATTTCTGAGTACAAGTACTTGCCTATAAAAATCCCAGCAAAAATGATCAGTTTAGCTCTCATTTCACTTCTATACAAATCAGGGGAGTAGCTGGGGATATAGCTCAGTTGGTAGAGTGCTTGCTTTGCATGCACAAGGCCCTGGGTTCAATGCCCAGAACCACCAAAAAAAAAAAAAAAAACAACTAGGGGGAAGGAGACAAATTGAGAAGATACTACAATATAATAGGAGCTAAAGTCTCTAGGCTTCTCAATTAGTGTCCTGATTTTAATTTTTAACTACATGTATTATTTTTTTTCTAATTGTCAATAGAATAAATAATAATATTTTTTCTAATTGTCAATAGAATAAATAATAATATTTTTTCTTAGCACTTCTTAGCAATCAAAACCATTACTTGGTCTTAGGAAAATTGTAGCATAAACAAATAAACAAAGAGAGTTACTAGTGAATAAAATCTCTATGCTGCTGCTTAATTGATGCAAAATTAATTAATGTCACTTGAATAAAGTAATGTTCATATTTTCCCCCTTTGGAGAATAGTCCTCTTACAGTACAAATGGAATTATAGTTGTCTAAAGCTGCCTTTACACATTAGCCTGTCAATGCTCTTTAGGGGCTAACACTGCTATGATTTCTGGACCTAGCAGTGTAGATCTGTTATACTGCAGCAGTTTGGCAATGTGTCAATGAACATGGTAACAGAAAATTCAACTAATAATGGATTAAACAAATACAATGTTTTTCATGAATTACAAAAAGTCTGAAGGTGGTTTTCCATGAATAATCTGGCTAAGGGACCTAGTGATCGTGCTTAGTATGATAGTCCCTTTCATTAGGAAAGCAAGGGCAGTTGTAGAAACAAATATCTAGCTAATTCTGTAAGGAGAGACTGGCAGGCAGGATTTGGGCTTGCTTATTGAATCAATCATTTATCAGGAAATAATATGAAAATAGCATGTTTTCCATGTCATTGTTTTCCTTTCAGCATATTTATCATATTTATTTGCAAACTTCTAATAAGTAATATGTATTCATTTGTTTGATTAGTTGCTTTAAATCATTCATATTCAAAGACTTGATGTTTCTATTTAGAAAATAATCAAAGCTGACTCAGTGGTCAATTCATTTCAGATTCTTTTAACATTTCTCCTTGGAAAGGACATTTGCAAAATGGTTGTTGGCTCCGAAAATCTGGAGTTTTACTTGAATTAGTCAAAAACAGACTGAGAAAATTAGATAAAAAACATGATAGTCATAAATACACAAAGCTATATTTGGATCAATTTTGCATACATATTTGTAGAATAAAAAAATGTTAACAAGAGACAATAAAAATCAAGAATCTGTGAGCCAAGAAAGGAGGGTCTAAAAAATGATTCAAGAGCTGATTTTAAAACTAGACAGTGGCTCCTGAGGATTTGCCTCAGGGGAGTCGAGTTATTAGACCGCGGGTTAAACTAACAACAGGAAGCTCTAGATGTAAGGGATTGAAGTTAATATTTATGTAAGCTTTGAACTGCTGGGGTCCCTTAGGTTAACTAGCTACGTAATATTAATGGGAAAATTTGGTTCTATAATTGTTTCCCATAGCATGGGAATACATTGAATTAGCTTATAAATATTTAATAGAAATATTTTTACAATATCAGATACACATAGGGAGAAGCACATTGTGGGAGGCATTAAAGGTGCAAGAATATCAAGATATTTTACAAGCAATAATAAAAAGAAAGAAAAGAAGATTGCACAATATTTTTAAAAAAGATAATTAGCTTGAGTGGCAGAAACAAGTCTTCTAGAATCCAGTACTGCCAAGTGCAACAGAAGGTTCTTCTCAACATTCAATCACAACACAATCTATGGCTATAGGTGGTCAGGATAGAAAAAATATACCTTAGAGTTTCAGAGTTAGTGTTTCTTAATGATAACAGAAATGTTCTCATTATTTTATGTAAGTATTTATGCATGAGTATAAAACAAAACAATTTTTTTATTTATAGAAAACAGGGGGAGAAAGTAGAGGGAAGAACAGATGTGTAGAGCAAACCAAGAACAAATCTTTTATAAATGAAAGAAAACAGAAATTCTCAGGTTAGGATATATCATGTTGACCTTTACCTATACAGTCACTTTGATCTTTACATCTCAGCCATTTTTCCCTCTGAGAAGGCTCACAAATCAGAGAACATTTTTTGGGTCAGAAGACCTTGTTTTTTTGCCCTTAGGATGGCCACTCGCCTTCCCAGTGCTTTGCTTTCTTATCTCATTGTCTTACACATTAATTGAAAAAAAAACAAACAAACTATAAGTAAATAGCAAAAAAATTCAGTAAAGTAGAAGGAGGGAACAGGAGGTGAGAGAAAGAAAGGGGACTGAAATAGAACAAGTTATGATCCATGCTTTTATAATTATATCAAAATGAATTCTATTGTCATGTTTAACTAAAAAGAACCAATAAAAAGAGAGTTCCTTGGAGCCTTCTTAGTCTATGATTCTATAGGATGAGCAGAGCATGCCATAAAGCCACACGTACTCCAGCCTGTCAGCCTGGCTTAACCTTTCCTGGGAATGAAATGGATAGTATTTTACTACAACGACTTGAATGAATTCATGGTCCATAGCCCATATATAAATGGTAGATTTCCTGTTGGTTACCTGTAGGAATAAGTTTCAGTCACTTGTGAAATTATTAATGTTTAAATTTTTGGGTCAAGGGAGCCACAAGCATTTGAAAGTAGTAATTTTGACAAAGGGAAAAAAAGTCACAGTATTCTCCTTTCTATTTCTGCAACATGTGCAGACTCCAGGCAAAATCAAATCATATGAGCAATTGTTTTCTGCAGTGGTTCACTCCTGCTCCGTGAATTGTCTTCAGGATGTGGTCCTGTTATTGAGGAACTTCATCTTGTCTTTCTCTTTGCTCTTGTCTGGCTAACTTAGCCCCAAATTTCTTACCCCAGTGGTCACCCACCTCTATAGATATTCATTTCTGTAACAAAGGCTAGTATTGACAATGACAGTATGTTGCACTATAAATTTTTTTGCATCAATTCTATTTTTGGCTACAGTTCTTTGTACTTCTAGGTTCTTCTAGTCATTAATTATAATGACTAACTTTCCTTTGTTTTAAAGTATGTTGTAGCGTTGGGTACCCCAAAGGAGAGCCTGAGACAAAGATTAGATTTCAGGTAACTTATTTGGGAAGGAGAAAGAAAAGTTAGAGATTGGAAGAAGGACAGGAATAAGCCAATTAAAGAATGTGTTACCCAATTTCCCTTAACAAGTGGCTAGAGTTTGATCCTGTATGATTTTCTGAGGACATGTATAAAGTATGACTCAAGTCTATCCATACTGGGGACAAAGAAGAAAACATTCATTCATCAGTTGCTGACTCCATCGATCAAGTAGGATCTCACGGACATTAATTCCTGAATCTTCCTAGTTGTACCTATCCAAGTGGTGAGAGTGTTCCTGCAGCATTGGAGAAGCCCTAGGCAAAAGCAAAGCCTGAGGGGTGTCTGACTGAGGTGCTGTCAGGGTGTACCTGCATGAATCTGAACAAAGGTTCAGGGAAATGGTTTTCCAGCAGTGACTAGAGCAAGAGGTGGGACACACAGAATCTGAACTAGTAAAGATGAGGTGTTGGATACACTAGAGAAGAATAGTCCTGATAGGCCTGAAGGGCAGCGTGTCCTCAAGATGCACAGTGAACTTTCCCTAAGGAAGGTTAAATTAATAGCAAAGTAGAATATCTCTTTGCTTCATCTCAGCTTTATTACAAGAGAGCCCTGGGTGATGAATGAGCCTTCCTGGAAATACGTTATTCTTAGCTGCAGCACATCTTGAAATGTCATAAACTCTTTTTTAATAAATTGAATAGGGGTAAAAGTGTTACATGATATATAACAAAATATAAATTGCAGGAAAGTCACAGAGTGAAATATTCCAACTTACTCATTTCTCGTGATTTTGCAAAAGGGAGGCATGATCCAGGAAACACTTTAAAACAAGCAAGTACCTCTTCCAAAATATTTAAGTGATTGGACAGTGAATTCAGATGTCTAAATCCAGGGAATATTGGTGTCTGAAAAGCAGGAAGTGAGGATTTTTCAGTGCTCCATGAAATGACATCATCTCAGCTTTCCCGAATCTATGGCTCTGCATGGTTTGCTCTTCTTTTCTACATAACACCTACATTCTAACTCAGACTCCAGCTTTAATTCAAGACTTTACCTCAAGCTCTTTCTCCCACATTGAACTTTCTCTGAATCTGTCAGCCTATGTAAGCCTACACCTTTTTTCATCTCCATTTGTAGCAAAACAGAGTGTGCCAGTGTTTCCAAACTATTGCTCCACAAACTGAGAAGACTGAATCTGTAACAACACATTCCTGATTGTTTGGCTTCTCTTTTAATGGTGAGAGAATCGGCGGCTGGGTTCTCATCTCTACCTCATTATTCGATGTACATTTCTATAGAGCTTTGAATAGGTGGTAAAATCTCAATATAAGTTTGACAAACTGAACATTCATTATCTAGTCACTCACTCAACAAAAAATATTTGGGGCTGGATGCCATGTGGATGTGACCAGTGTCATCTCTGCTTCAAAGAACTGATGTGGCATCCCAGGTGGGGTAGACACAAAACATGCAATTCAACAATCCAATAAAAAAGTAAAAAAAGAAAAAAACTGAATGTGAATAAAGTACAAAGAAGAAAACAGGGAACTGAGGTGGAGAACATCAGAGGCAGAATTTACACACAGTGTTCTAGGACTTGCTTTCTGGGAAGTAAATGATGGAAAGGGCCTAACTCCAAGGGGATAGGAAGTTAGGGAGAGAGGTACAGTGCAGGAAATGCCCTGACATTGAGAGGACACCTAGGAGAAAAGAGAATACTCAAGAAGAGGCTCCAGGGGCAGGAAGAGCTACCTCCTGCTGGGATTTGTAGGCATGGTAAATGTGTAATGAAAAATCCCTTGAAGGAACTTATTTAGAGGAATGGCATAATTGGATGTGCTTTAGAAGAATCTTTTTACTACTGTGTGAGACTTGTTGGCAGAGAGCAGAAATGGAAATAGAGGGGCCAATTAAAAGAATATGGTTAAGGCAAGTTGTGATTAATGTCTTCCACTAAGAACAAAAAGTGAGGGATTCAAGATGTATTTTAGAGAACAAACTATCAGATCCTGATGGAAAATGAGAAAAGTACTTTCCTTGACTCATACTGCCTTAGGTATCATAAAATTTTTAGTATGTTTGTCTTTTCTCATTCACAAAATGACTAGCTCTTCAAGGTAGGACAAATTTTTTATACATACTCTATATTTTCCTTAAATTTATCAGAATGAGATTCAATAAATATTTTCACCTTGTTCCTTTTACATTAAATAAACCACAAAATACTTTGTTGAAATTATGCCAGATAGAGGAATAAAATATATTGAGGACTTTAAAGTCCTTCCAATATTGTTTTTATTACTTTATTTCGTAGTGAATGGATGCTAAAAACCAGAATGTTGATTCTTGTGGGTGTTTCATAAAAATGTGAAATCTCTCTGCTTGGTTTATTAGTTAGACTGCCAACCTATTAAGTGTGGTTTCCATCAGAACACAAACTTGGCATTTAAAATAGGGCGCTGTGTGCCTTTGTATTTGGAACAGATCAAAGCATTCATAATCTATGTAGACTCTGGATAAATTTTATGAAAACAAAGGGAAAATCTACCCAATAGAGTCCCAAGCAGAGGGATTACACCAGCTCCTCCACCCTTGTAGCAAGACCACCTCCTTCAGGGAAGCTCTGCAGAGAAAACTGTCATTTACACCCTAGCCTTTCACAGGTCCTACCTCTCATATCACTTTGCTTTCTATATACTAAAATTTATGCTAAGGTATAAATCCCCCCAAATTGTTAACACCATGGCAGGAAAAAGTGAAAGAAATTCCTGATGGATTATACTTCCCAGGAATGTTTGTTACCTAACATATTTGCATAGATTAATTTTAAGATATGCATTTGCTAAAGGGACTGTGCTCTTCCAGCAAAATCTTACCAGAAATGTAAAGGATGACTCTGTCTCCTCCTCTTACTTATAGGAGATTCTGAGTATTCTGAAACCAGAAGTCTAAATTAAGTCTGGCTGAATACAAGTTAGAAATACCCTGAGAGCCCACATAACAAGGAACTTTCTTTCCAGTCCCAAGGCCCACTCTCTCCAGTTTCCCTCCATCTGCGAATTTCAAAAAATTATAGTAAAGTTGCAATTAAACTTAAACCTTTATGGCTTAATCATAAAGGATATCACTCATCCCCTTCCCCTTACATCTGAATAACCAAGATGCATAGGGNATATATATATATATATATATATATATATATATATATATATATATATATATATCTTGAGTTTGATCAGGCTTACCATATATGCTATCTAAAACTTGAAGAACATACATGTTTGGAAGTGTTAGACAACAGCTAGGAGAGATTTTAAAAGCTCACTTTGGAAAATAGTGTCCTTGCATATATTCATGTTACCATAACAGCAGGAGTCTAATTATTTTATCTAGGTTAGTCTTTATGTTTTGTTTTTTTAAGCAACGCATTCCTAGCATGTCCTGTGGTTTTCTGTGGTTTTCTGGGTCTGGTCCTAAACCTGATCTGACTTAGTTAGAAGTTTTTATATTCTTGACATCATCTTTATGAAACAGAGTACACAACTCCTGCTTCTTCCATTGCTCACCTCTAGTATATTGACAAATCTTCATATATGAAGAGTGATTAACTATCCTGAGCATTTCCTATACTGTGTGAACTTAGTAGTCTTCTTCACTATGTTTAGTATACCCTAATGTGGAAGTCATTGCCTCTGAAAAGTTCTTTGCAATGCTCTAGAACATGAAATGTTTTATTATGAGAAATGTCAACCCATTAATACTGTTTCTAACCTTTGAGCCAGGAGAGGCAAATATCACTTTTTCTCATAAGAGCCTGTCAAATATTTAGAGTCAGATATAATTGTCTTCAACAAATTATCTTCACTACACTAATTGGTTCTGACTATTTCAACCATTCCTGTTAAAACATTCTAAGACTTTCTACCATCCTGGGTGCTCTCCAGTTCTTGGGCTCCTCAAGCCTGTCTTTCTGTGAGTCATGCTCAGAACAGAAAACTTTAACTCAAATTTCATTGTTGGTAGCGTACAAATGAGAGACCTTCCTCCTCCATCATAGTAGATCCCATTCACATGAAGATGACCCTTTCCTATTTCTTTGATCACTTCTTGGGTGTTGATAATTATTTATCATAATTCTGACTGAAAAAGCTAATCTTCAATCTGTTCATACCATGCTCTTTTTATACTCTTCAACTATTAGGATTTGTTTTTTGAACAGGTAACTTAAGTTTATTTGTTTTCATTTGACAGGAATTCATCTTTTATCATCACTTGTTTCTTTTTTAAAAGTATTTTTTTTAGTTGATAGACCTTTATTTATTTATTTTTATGTGGTGCTGAGGATCAAACCCAGTGCCTCACACACACTAGGCAAGTGCTGTATCTACCGTTGAGCTACAACCCCAGCACTTATTTTTTTATTGATTTTTTTATCTAGTATCTGCTATCAATGCTAGTCAATGAGGGAGGAGATATTCAACTAGATATTGTAAGATCAAAATTTATGATCTATGGGAGACTAAAAGAAGTAACTGTCTTGTTAATTACAAATTGGCATAAATGGGTGCTGTAAAAGGGTAAATAAATAGAGACTGAGGATTTGTCACCTGAGTTAAGGAATTATCAGTATAAAGGAGAGGAGAAATAATCCAAGGAAAGAAACTTCTCATCTAAAGGCCTCGTCACAAGGCTGGACATAGTGTTTTAAGACTGATAGACAAGAGCTTATGTGCAGGGTAAGAGGTAGATATTAGTGGGAAATCAGTCTAGCATATGGTCCCAAATATTGAAGGTCTTTGTTTTATAACCTCAAACCAATTGGAAGTCAATGAAGAGCTTGATGGAAGGGAATAAGAACATTGTATGTATTTTAGAAAAATTACGTTGGGCAAAGTGTGGGAAATAATTTTTCTGTCTTGAAATAGAGAAATGGATAGGAAATTATGGCAGCTGGCTAGGCAAAATACTTAAATTAGAGCATTGGTAGAGGGTAAGCTTAAAGGACAAAAAAAAAAGATACACGTTATAAGGACATATTTATATGTTGTATGACTTTTTGAATGGTAGTATTGATGGGCTTACAAACTAGTATAATAACTGTGGATGGGTAAAGTATGCTACTGGCTCCCTAGCTTGACAAGGTGTACTGAGAAATGTTTAATTATGAGATTAATTTATTATCCACTGAAGGAGGAGTCAGGATTAGAGTAGGATAATTAGGGATTGTTTTAGACATGTTGAGTTTGGATTTCTTTGGATCATTAAAATGTAGATTTTGATAAGCAGATTATATATATACATATATATATATATATATATGTGTGTGTGTGTGTGTGTGTGTGTATATATATATATATATATATATATATATATATATGAGTTTGAATTTTAGTAACCTGTCCTGGGATAGAAAAAAATAATGAATTTTAGTAACCTGTCCTGGGATAGAAAAAAATAATCTGTAAATCATAAGTTTATTTGTGCCAATTTGAGTAAGTGATTGGATGTGTCTTGAAGAATAATAGAATGAAAAGAAAAACAAGCTCTGGATAAGATATAAATAAACTCACCACCGAAGAGATGAGATAAAGAAGGGAAGACACAAAGAACAATGGAAAGTTGTTGTCATGGAAACCAGAGAAGAAAGAGATTGTTCCAAAGGAGACTCAAGAGAGTCAAATGCTACAGAATGCTCATATCCATTAGATTTAAACATAAAGAAGTTGTTAGAGACCTTGATGAAGTAGCCTTAGGAGTGTGATGAAGAGAGAAACCACTTGCATCAAGTTGAGTAAGGCAGATGATGAAGCAGAGACAATAAGTTTAGAGCACTGGCTCTAAAGTGAAGAAGAGACCCAGGAAAGTAGCAGAATATAAGAGATAAGAGCAAACTTAAATGACACTGGGGGAAATGTACATGCAGATAAAGGATACTGAAGATGCAAAATAAAACAAGGTACCTGCTTTCTAGAAGTTTCCTTCTCTGATGACTCTGGAAATGGTAAATATTGCCTAAATCATTTCAGTGACAACCTTGTCACTGCTTAGGAAACACTGTCTCTTCATTCATTTATATGTTGCATCAAATTTCACAAATGCTGTCTAAATATCACAGAACCTGGGTCAAGTGCTGGAAGTAGAAGAATAAGATGCAGTCTCAGCCTTTGAAGAGACAGGAGTATGCACCAAAAACAAAAAACAAAAACAAAAAAAACAACAACAACAACTTCCGTCAATGCTTGCTTTGCCTCTGCTGCCTGGCTAAATAAAGTTACTTCATAAATGTGCAGCTCTTCAGTATTTGAGGATATGTATTATACCCCTATTTGTTTCTTCTGGCAAAAATACACAATATGATAATGTTCAATGTGGAAAACCAATCTTTCATTGCTTTAGTAGTTTTGTAAGATGAGCTCTTAAAATGTAACAGTACTCTTAATCATGTACTCATAGTCATGATCTGATAAGTACAAAATAGTTGACCTATACACATTTTTGTTATGTATAATGTTAAAATAGCACAAGTAGGGACTGAAGATATAGCTCAGTGGTAGACCATTTGCCTAGCAAGCACAAATCTGTGGGTTTCATTCACAGACCAAAATATAAATAAAATAAAATAACTCAAGATTTTGGAGGTCAACTGAATCTTGGTGCCAATAAACAGACACTTATCCTTGGAATACTCCTCAGTCCTGGTTATAGTTAATATTTGCAAAGAAAATAAGTAATTGCTCACCTATTCATTTTATATTTAATCTCAGATTATATCATTATTCTAAACTCTGCTAATTTCTAACAAATTCATCCCCTTACAAATGCATTGCCAATCAAAAATAAAACAAGTTTTCTTTAGAAAATTTGTTAATTTACTTTGATGTCATCAAAAATAATTAATGAAGACACCAAACACAGGACTAACCACAAATTTGTGGTGCACATCACTTAGGAACTATTTAGCCTGATGTTACTTAATTATTTAATGTTCTTTGAGTTATTTGGTGGAACTATATAAAAAATGGCCTAAGAACTCATTGAAATTTTATTTCCACCACTTTTCACTAAAGCCTTTTAGGAGAGACTTTCGAGGTTTCCAATAGAAATTCTGGAGATCCTGAGACATGGAGGGAAAAGGTTAACCACAGATGAATATTTGACCATTTTTTAGTCAAAGTTTAACTTAATAGTATAAGAAGGTCAGTAGGGTCATAGAATTTCCCTTGTCCTAACCAAAGAAACAAAACCAGAACAAAAGAAAGAAAACACAGAATACCCCCAACAACTTAACAAAACAAAATACAAATTGTTTTTTTCCAGACACACAAAGATTTGTCCTACGCAAATAGTGATTTTCTTGTCATTGCTTTGAAATTTTAAATGTCAGCCAACAACTTTCTTGGCTTCTTTTTCTAGCCCCAGGTCCCCTTGGGTATTTTCTAAAACCTCATGGAGACTGTTTGCTTCCCTATACTACATAAAACTAGGATTATACATAATTATTAAGAAAGCACCTATTTAATATTCTGATTAAATCATAAGAATTCTAAGCCATAATCTACCTCTATACTTTAATGCTACATCTGCTATCATATGCATTATGGCTCATTATGGTATCTAAGTTAATTTTAAATAATTTACTGTGAAATTATATTAGAATTACATTTTTTTTAATTTAAGGAAGTAGGTATATATTCAATATTGTATAAAACCTGGAAAAATAGAGAAAACATAAGATGAAATGAGCCACATCTAGTTGTTAATATTTTGTAAAACTGCAGTTCAAATACTATAAATAATGTTTACAAAATATATATCATATATTTCAAATGTACTTTTTTAACCGAATTATGCATTACAAAATTTTCCATAGTGGCTTAAATTAACTCCTATCAAATTATATTGAAGAAAATAGAATTCAATCATATGGCTATACTATGATTAATCCATGTCCTTACTTATAGATCTTTATTTTTTATTATCAGGTGAGAAGACTGATTAAGTGTGGTTAACCAAATAGATTGTCACCTGAAATCATACACCTAATTAGTAGCAAAGACTGGACTTCAGCTCAGTCCTTATCTTATATTTAAGCATGAGCACCATGCAAACCAAACGCTGTTTTACTCTCCCAGTTTGGGAGCTGTTTTTGAATTTTCTTTCCCTATCCTATTTTTTATATAATTTAGCAGTAACCCGACTTGTTTATTCCTTTGAAATGTCTATCAGATTGATGTATTCTTCTCAATTCATATTTGAATTACTACAAAATCCTTCCTTCTGGTCTCTTTACATCATTTTTCTTCCTTCTCAAATTTATCCTAAATATAATTATCAGTTTTTCTATAATATGATTTTCTCAATGTCTCTCCAGCATTCACGGATTTGCAAAACATTTCTACTAATTATTTAAACAAGCACTAATTAAATATCTTTAACTTGGCTCCTCTGCCCAGTCTTTCTTACAACATTGTCCATGTGGTAAACTTGCATTAAGCTGCATTGTTTTTTCTCTGTTTCTTACAAATGCCATCCTCACTTCCATTTCTGAATCTTTATCTGCAATCTTACCACAGCCCATGTGTCCTCCAGCATCCCATTCAACTTACCTAAACCCTTATTTCTCAAGTTCAGTCATATTTTTTCTTGATGATATTTCTGACTACAGTACATTGATTTCTATATTTTCTGAGTATTTTCTACTTGTGTTTAGGCAATGTACTTTCTAAATTCTTTATCTTTCTACTATTTTATTCTAAGTAATGTGCACTTTAAGGGAAGGTTAGTATAGTACAATATTAAGCAACTTAATTGTTGGATAATATCTAATCCAGAAAATTGAGATCATTGCTTCCCTCACATGTTCCAATTCATGCAAAAAAGATGTAGATCCCTCTAGTCAACATATATCTAGCTTCTCACCAGGTTTGAGTTCTTTAAACTGCAATTGAGAGCCATCCCTAATGACCATTACTCTGTGGCTATTAAGTAATAAACTCTGCTTTCAAGACCCTCTCTTCACTATTTTCTCCATGTTTGGAGAGTGCTTTAAGCCTACATGCTTGATCTAACTGTTATCCCTTTTTCCCAGCCTCTTGGACAGTTTTCATTTAGTAGTTTTGACTTATATCTCTCTTGTTCAACCTCAGATTGACCTGAGATTGGAGATAGGAAACAACTTGGATTTTGTGTGTAGATAACAGAAGATAAACAGGCCTTTATGTAGCTTCTAGACCTTATTCTAAGAAAATTTCTTTCCCTCCTTCTTTCCCACCATCACCACATGCTCCCGGTATTTGGCTTGACTTGAAGCACATCAAGCTCTGGCAAAGGGATGGGCATGCACCTGCCCGGAGGATCAGAGGACAGGAAACCATCTGACTTTCCACAGGCCTGCCTGTTTTCTCTTTTTAACTAGATTGTAAACTCCTTGAAAACAGGAACCTTTCCTCTGATTCCTTTTGCTAGAATAGTGCTCAGTACATTTTCTATAAACACTGTCTGATTAAAAATTGATAGGATTAGAAGAGAGCATCAATAAGATATGATTATGAGAAGATGATTTCCCCCTAGAAACCTGTTTTTAAATGTACTCTCATTCACAGTCAAAATGAATTAATCAATTCTGAGACTCCAAACCCAGGAATTGGAGCAAAATAGCAATTTAAGGAATCTTGCAGGACTGAGAGTAACTTACCAGTACTTTTCCTGTTTTTATTATCATTTTCATATCTGTGGTACTAATTGTACAATTGCATAATGATGATGGGGAAAATCTTGAGAATTTCATAAAGTATTAAATCTTGGGATGAAAAACCATTCACATAGAAACAGACTACAAAATTCAAAAACAGCATCTTTTATTATCACTACAATGGCTATCTTGGCAGATGGCAAATATTATGAAAACACATAAGGCTTAAGTGGTCCCTGGAGCATGCTAAATTAACAGTCTTGCTCTCTGAAGTGTCATTTTTGTTTAGGGACTGCATACATAAGCCCTTCCCTTTGTGCTTCAGTTTCCCTAGTTGCTAAGAGATATTTGTCAATGTTTCGTCCATTGTGAAGAAGGTTTCCATACAGATGCAGAATACCCAGAGTACCCATCTTTGCCATTTTATTTCACCACATCTTTAGAACAAAGCAGCAATATATCAAGACAGCTGCTATTATAGTGACAGGGCCAAGCTCAATGGGTCAGGATATATGTACAGGAGAAAGAGATCTTAGTAAGTTTTACTGGATTATTCTTTATCTAATGATGCTAAAGAGAAATGTTTCACTGGATGCTTGTTAAAAATTGCAAGGAAGATGCTATTCTAGACTATAGCAACACTACTGCTATCTATCCAGAGGATTTATCCATAGGATAGAGTTTGAATTCAACTCCAAATATACAATAAAGACAAGTTAAGATTTATAGCCAGGGGCAGGGTGAAGGAAAGGATGGAAACTCACTAAGATGAGCTTTATTAATATCAAGAGCCAGCTGGAAGAAAAACTCAATTGAGTATTGATGGCGGAGGACTAGGTGCTAGACTTGATATCAAGGATGGTTGTGATTGATTCTCCATAAACTTGGTAAGATTCTTTGCCAAAGCTGGGTTCAGTGGAACAAGTGGAGAACAGGGCCCAAAGTTCGACTAAGGGTTGGCTAAGGGAGTCCTGGTCGGTGTACTATGAACAACACAAAGCCTCCTTAATTTATTTATCAGTTTGCATTCTCCTCCCTTTGAAAATAATAAGATAAAAGGTGTTAATACTGAATAAAAGGGAAAAGGGTATATTAGCCACCCATCATGCTGTGACAAATACCTTTCACAGACAACTTTAAAGAAGGAAGAATTAATTTTGCTTATGGTCTCAGAGGGTTCCGTCCACGTCAGCTAGCTCCACTGCATTTGGGCCTGACATGAGGCAGATATCTTGGTGAAAGAATACAGAAGAGGAAAGCTGCTCCCCTTATGGCAAATGGAAACAGGAAAAGAAAGAGAGAGGGAGAGAGAGAGATGAAGTGAAAGAAAGAGAAAGGGAGCCTACAATAGGAAAAACCAAACCAGGACATTTCTCCCGTGACCTACTTTCTCCAACTAGGCCCAAACTTCCAGAGTTTTTACCCCCTCCAACAAAAATCATCAAATTATATTAAACTATCCATAGATTGATACACCAATGAAGTCCCTCATGATCCACCTCTGAACACTGCTGCCTGAGGAACCAAGTCTTCCTCTCAGTACATGAGGCCATGGGGGACATCCAGATTCAAGTTACAACGAAGAACATCCTGATGATTAGATTTTCATATAATATGGCACCCTTATAGGAGATAACTTGAATACAAACTCTAAAACATATGAGCTGTGACTGAACTCACTAAACTCTGAGTTTCATTTTCTCCCAAAGGGAACACCCATGTAGGAGATAACCCTTTTCTTCCTTCAGTCATTGCTTAAAGCCAAAAGCCCAGAGAAGAAAGAATCTCCAAGATGATTTATTCCAACCTTATTTAATAGATGATAAAATAATGATCTTGAGAAGTCAAATAATTAATTTTTAAAAAAAATGGTAATAAAGAGGTGTTCTGATTTCTGCATACCTGCCCTAGGTACACCCCTGTTCTGGGACCCAGTGTAATATTCTTGCTCTAGGAAGTAGTATTTGCAGATATGATGTTTTGATCCTCTATTTTATTTTATTTTAAACTTTATTTCAATAATATTATTAACTTTGCAAACAATTTATTGGTTTAAATTCGAATCATTATCCTTTTTACTGTTTTCCCTCAAATTTTATTTTAATTCTAATTCTCACAATTAATACTTTTAATGGCTCCTTGTCTGATTTAGGCAATATAGGCCTAAAATAATTTTCTATTCAAAAATCTGTAGTATAACTCTATTTTGATCAATCTGAGTGTTTTTAAACAAAAAAATAAGCATCTTAAGAGTGATTTAAACTTATTATAGTTAATCTTTTCAAGCAAATTACTAAGATATTATTATATTTAAATATTAATTAGACCACATGAGTTTTTAAAGTTTTGTTTTGCTTTTTGGTACTAAATCCTACAGAAAAGTTAAAGATATGAAATGTATTGTATAATCTCAATAGTATAATCTGTTAATAACTAGGGGATTGAACTCCGATTTCCAATTTCAAAAAGAAAAGCAGTCTCATTAGATACAAAACCAAATACAAGTAACTTTTTTCTCCATGCCCCCCTCCCCCAAAAAAAGCTTCAATTCAGAAGAAATACTTTTAACTAAAAGTTGTTATTTTGTTTTTAAATGTTCCAAACATGGAATATTTTCAGTTTGTCCCATTGCACTAGACCCACACAATCTCAACATGCATGTCTTTACCACATTTTAAAATTATTAGAATATATTTTTTGTAATGCTGTGTTTCATATACTGGTAAACTTGGGATTAACCAGAGGATGAGGAACAGCCTTGAAGAGGTAGGTAAATCTTTTGTAAATAAATGGGTACTATCCCTGTGTGTTACAAGGTCACCAGTTTTCCATGAGGGTGAAATAGCAGCTCCAGGAGTACAGTGATAGATCCAATGGATTGGAGAGAATGCTGCTTCTTTCTGGAAATTTTTAAATTTGTTTCTGTGCAAAAAATACATGTTTATTGTTTCCTGCTCTTCCTCAATTTTATTTTGCCCTACTTCTCCTTTTCAACTTTTTGCCCTACTATTGATCCTTCTTCCTTGACAAATCACAGGTGAAGGGGGTGAGACTTTCAACAATGAACTCCATCTCCACCCTGCTCCCTTGGTAGCCTGGGCATGGGCAGTGGATCAGAATTACAACGTGGGCTCTTCTTTTGAAATTTAAACTGGGCACATACCTGTAATCCTAGCAGCCTGGGAAGCTGAAGCTGGAAGATCACAAGTTCAAAGCCAGCCTCAGAAACTTAATAAGGTCTAAAGCAAATTAGCAAGACTCAGTCTCAAACTAAAAAAAATTTAGAAAGGGCTGGGGATGTGGCTCAGTAATTAATCCCTGATACTAAAAAAATAAACAAACAAACTAAACACTTAAGAAATGTCCAAGGGAAGCTTGTGATTATAATCAGTTTATCTTTCACTTTGTTCTGCTGTCAACATTTCGGTTTTGGCTGATTCCTTTGCTTAGAGCAGAGAAGAAAGTTCAGGTTTTGGCTGGAGCCTCCTGAGTGGCTGCGCAATTCATGGATAAAACTTGGGTCAAGTAGTTTACTTAAAAAAGAATTTAATTCATTTTAAAATTCTACTTCAATCTAAGGAGATCTCCAGTATGGTTTTAAATTGTTTAGTTTCTAAAGGTCAAAGGTAGAAAATGTGTTTTCTTATTAAATGCTTTTAATTTTTTTTTTTTGGAGCATCTTGTTACTTTGTTACTTCAACCTTAAATATTTCAAATAACTTTAAGACTTAACCCAACCACATAATTATAGAGAATAAGACATGCAGTATTTCTACAAATTCCAAAATGAAGGCCAAATTTGATTTCAAAATAGTATTTTCAAAATTCAATGTTTCATTCTTGGTCACATTGCCCAACCTATTCATGAGGGAGGGATTAAGTTCCAATTATTTATGGAACTTAATATTTTTCTCTGAGCTATTTTGTACATTGTTGTCACATGTTTTCTAGTTTATCATTTTAATGATTTTTATATAATGGTATATGTATCTATAAATACAATATCAATTGTATGTAATTATATATTAAATATAATTAAATATAGTATAATATTATACATGTACACCAATAGAATAAAATAAGATTGAATTCTATTTAAAGCTATTTTTTGCTAGCTACAGTTTAGTATGGGATTCATTGTGTGGTGATGTATTGGTGTTTCTGTCCTGAATCCACAAAAGCACAGCGTAGTAGATTAAAAATACTGTACGTTGTTTCAACTTTTCCAAAATAAAAAATATTCTTATGGTCAATTCTAAAATATAATAATTTAGTTGAAGAATAATAAAGTACACAGAGAACTTAAGTCACAGAGTATGAAATTTTCATAATGATACCCATCATTTTGTATAGTTAACATGTGCAATAATTATAATAATTTTTAATTGTACATAATTATGAAGTACAGTGTGATAACTTGATACATACATACAATGTGTAATGATCAAATCAGACTAATTGGCACTTCTATCTTCTTAGACATTTACTATTTCTTTGTATTGGAAAACTTCAAACTCCTTCTAGTTATTGATTATAAAATACTTAATGAATTGTGATAAACTATAGTTACCCTATCATATTATATAACACGTATCCTTCCCGTTTAACTATATTTCGATAGCTGCTATCTGACCTCACTATATACCCTCCATTCTCCCTAACCTCTGGTAACCACTATTCTACTCTCCATTTCTTTGAGATCAACCTTTCAGTTTCTATATATAGAACGGAACATGTGATATTTGTCTTTATGTGCTGGACATAATTTTATCACTTACCATTTGTTTTGCCATATATAACATCCTTTTTATGACTGGATAATATTTCATTGTGCATATACACCACAATTTATTTTCCCTACATACATTGATAGGGACCTAGGTTGATTGCACATCTTGACTTTTGTGAATAATCATATAATAAACATCTGAGTTCAGGTAGCTCTGATGTCCACAGTAATCTTCTTCATATAATTCTGGCATAGTTTTTTATGTGCTTATTTTTAAAAAATTCATTGCTCTTGAGACAAAGGCTATCCTGGCATTAATTAGACACTGAACTTCCTGATGGTACAAAGTAATATATGAATGGAGTTGTGCTTTCTCTTGGGTTTTATAATTTATTTGTGAAGATGAAAGATGTTCTTCACTGAAATGATTTAATTATTATATTTAAGAGTATGAGTGTATGAAATACTGAAATATTGCATATAGTTTATACATTTGTATTTTCTATGTTAGAAGGTTAACTTTAAATGTTTCTAAATATTTTCATCAAAAGAATACATATAGAAATATAAATTTCAATCCATTCCTAAGTTACAATATCAAATCTTTATGAATAGTTATCCTTTTTCCAACATATCTGAATATGCACTCTGAGCCCAATATTCTTAGCACATGAGATCCACCAGTGCAAAAACAAAACAGTGGCTCTTATTCAATGGAACCTATGTCCTGCTGGGCTGAAAGTGATAATAAGCATGATAAGTAAATTAAATAGTATGTTAGAATCAAATAAGTGTTAATTGAGCAAGTTAGGTATATTAAGAATAATGCGAGGGAAAAGAAAATCTAAAACTCTGACATTATAGTACCCCAGTTGGTTCCAGGAACAAATAAGAATAGTAGAGGAATAGGGAGATAGAGAGGCATGAGAAAAGTCAAGGCTACTGAGGTGACAGATGACGCATTCAGAAAATACAGTTGGTTTTAGGTCATTATAATGTTGTTGGCATTTAGTTTTAATACAACATGGAACAATTGAAAGTATTTTAGCAGGGGAGTTACATGACCTGAGATGTACTAAAAGAATCACTACAAAGTGGGAATAGGTTGAAGTGGGAAGAGCAGGTACATTAGGATGAAATACTGACAGCTCAGGTATGGAGATGGTGACAAGTAGCTTTAGGTAAGATTATGGGTAGGCCATCAGTGGGAAGGCTGAGTCTCTGGCTTATCTGGTTGCTTTAATTTTCCCATTAATTTAGAAGCAAGGTCATAAGATGAGAGTTAGAATAGGGGAACAGGTCTTGGGTGATTCTAAAGAAATGAGAAGATATGAAATAGTCATCTAAGAGAATAGAAACTAAAAGAATAAAAGAACACTAAAATGATTGTCTGAGAATATTTATGGCCTATTATTGGCCTCATACATTTGAATAAGAAATAGAACCAGTATAATATGCTTGCAGATTTTTCTCCACAAGATTCAGCTGCACATGGGCTCACACAGAGTGAACAGAGAATTGCCTTTGACCAGAATCATGGTTCTGCCAAGTGTGAAAGGGAAGAGAGCAACAAGGGAGTCAAAAGTATGTTAAAGAAATCGTTCATAGTAATCAACCATGGAATTTAAGCTTGCTCTAGAAAGCAAGGACATACCAAGGGGTGAAGATTTGGAAATGGTGTCGTTTCCATGGATTAGAGTTGTCAAGTTTGAGAGAACAAAGTGAAAAGTTAGGAAACGGTCTTAATTATGGGATGCATGGAATCTATTTATGATATGCTGCACTTTTTGGTAATGACATGATCCAGAAAATGAGCATAGAAGGGAGTAACTTAAATGGGGTCAAAGCCAAGACCACAGGACTTCCGTGCTATGGAAGGAGTTCCCTAGCATAACCTGAAATTCAAGCTGTGTTTTTGGTTGGGGAGTTTGTGGGTTTTGTTTTGTATGGACACAGTGAGAAACAAGGAACACATATGAAAACAGTTATGAGGAGCAAAGGGGAAATTTAGCCCTCTTTTTTGTGCAGTGGTATAACCTGGAGAGGTTTTAATATGTGGTTCCCTTTTGACTCCCATGGTGGAGAGACAAACTCAAATGTTTTTTTTTTTTTTTTTTGGACCCCTGTTGATACTACTGGGACTCACTGGGAAGCTTGGTGCAACACCAAGCACAGGAGTTACTCTGTTCTGTTGGGATAGTAAAGGCAAAGGCCTTGATGGGGTATGCTGTTTTCCAATGCGCAGGACATCCCTTGACCCTGATAATGGTGGCAGATGACATTGTGAAGTTAAGATGTGCCGCAGTCCGGCTGCAGCAAAATAATCGGGGGGGTGACGAATAACTTGTGTACGTTGATACAGCAGGAGTAGGAGCCGTTTATTGCAGGACAGGAGCAGTATTTATACATTCCACACAGCTTATCTAATTAGCATAAACTAGATACATCAGTCAACCAATCAGGAATCTCTACACCTAATGGCTCGGTTTTGTTACTTCTCAAACCACTCCCTCTGGCATTTTGCCAGGCACCATCCAGACTTGTTTACGAACTTTAACATTCCCCTGACAAAATGCCAGGTGTTATTTTGACTTATTTACAGACTCTAACAAAGATGTTGATTCCTGGGCACTGATTACCTGTTAACCTCTCTTGGTAGAGCTGATAATTCTGGTAAAATTGGGTCTTATGAAGATCTAGACCTGTGCTTCCCCATCAATGATGGGTTGACAGGCCCAAGGAAGTAGAATATTATGTACATTGAAGGCTGGGAATATGGCTCAGTGGTAGAGCATTTGCCTAGGATGTGTAAGGCCCTGGCTCTGATCCTCAAAACCACACACACAAAAAAATTAAAAATAATATTATATGCATTGAACTCATTGGTGAAAATGTGTCATGTATTTAATGTCTGTGAATCTGTCTTGTTCCCAGTTGATGGAACTGAGACTTCTGGGGAAGCCAGATGTTGTACTAATACACATAGAATTGAGGATAAGAGATTTTACGCCTTTGAAATAATTGCACATATGAGTTCAATTTGACTTATATGTTCACATACTATTGCATTTCTGAAAATACCTTATATATTATTTGTATTAAAAGAATATTGAAAGGGATTAATAGTTTACAGCCTAGCTGAGAACCACAGAAAGATATGCTCTAATCTGTTATTGTCCCTTTTTATGCAACACAGAATTCAAGTGCCATACAGTTTTATCAGTGGGCAGCTTCACATTTAATAGCAACAAAGTAACATTAGTCATTTATTTACTTATTCAACAATTATTTATCTACCTTTCGCCAAGCATTGGCTTAGTCCCTGGCAATATAATTATGTAATTCTTCATATTGTTCATGATTCAGTAAAAGAAGCAATATTAAACATGATATTTTGATAGAGTATTAAAAATGCACTGAAAGGAAAAGAACTGATTTCATTGAAATTCTAAAGTAGCTCACTGTGAACCAGTGGAACCACAGTCTGATGTGTGTTATATATAATTTTTCTTTTTACCTTAAAAAAGTTTCTGTGACACATAACCTCTATTTCAGAACAATTAAACATTGTTTAATTCCTTTAATTCACAAATGGGGAATGTGTGGCCAAGAAAGTCTTTATGATTTTTTCAATTTCTTTGGTAAAAGTAGGTGTAGGAGAAGCAAAACCTGCATCTCCTGAGGTCAAAGCCCATGTTCTTTTTAGTGTAGAGCACTACTGAACTGGCTTCACATTTTCATGAAGAATGCTCACACCTTCTTTGCAAGTGTATTTTGGAGCTTTTAAAAAGTTGAAATCAAATGAAATTTTGTTTTGAGAATATTTTCAAAGGATTAATTCATTGCTAGGTTAATATCTCTTCTAGCATTTGGTCTGGTATTATCACAGCCCAAACTATGCTTCTAGTTAAATTAATTTTATCACATGTCAGTAGGGATAAAATGTACTTATCTCAAGATTCTAGTTGAAACACTTCTCACAATGATTGTGGTGGTAATTTAGTGATCTCAAATTACCTTTTATTTGAACAGAAGACAGCCACTTACAAAATAGAAGATAAGTAAGAACTACAGAAACAATAAAGGAGGAATACAAATGCCAAGTCCAACACTGATTCCTTTTCCTGATTGCAAAAGCAAAGGGCTCACTGAAAAGACTGACACAACAAGGGAACTATTTTTAAAAAGGTTGTGACTATATGGACAGAGTTAACTAATAGAGTTTCAAAATGTCCATTTGGCCATCAGAAGATAGCTAAGTAGAGGACTTAGCTTAGTGCATACATAAACTTTGTTTAGTGCATACATAACTAAAAACCATGGGATTTTTTTTTCCTTGCCAGGAAGAATCTGGATTTTCTAGTTTTCATCAGTTAACTGCTTCTATTTTTCACCCAGCAAGTTCCAAAATACATTGTACAGTGACATTATGAGTGAAAAACAAAGCTCTCACACCACCTGATGATGAATTGTGTTTGAAGATATCTAACAACCAATACACAGCATCACGCACATGTTTCTCCTTGTGCAAAACCTTTAGTTTTAAGTTTTAGTGCTTGAATATTATACTCAGGGCTAAAGATAAAAAAATTAATTGTAAAACAAAAACAGAGAAAAGGGAGAAAGTGAAAAGTTAAGAAAATCAAACAATTCTGAGTACAGGCTGTTCACATAGTTAAAGGCATAAGATTTTGTGTTTTTATTATTAAAAGTTTGATAGAAATAAAAATCACTAAAAAGATAAATTAAGGTAAATAAAACAAAAGTTTTTAAAATTTTTATTCTAATTATTTCACCATATTATCCTCTACTCTTAATGTGCAGGTCCAAACTCTCCCCTAATTAATTCTTTTCTTGGGTAAACCTTGGTAAACTATTAAAGTAGAATTTCTTTTATACTTTTTAGTTCATTTGTTCTAATAATAAGGATAGAGCTCTTCCAATATTGTACAAACCACTGACAAAATATGTTTGCTTCCTCATCCACTTATTGATTATTCACATAATTGAAACAAGTTTAAGAATGTAATACTTCAAAAAGTAGAAAAGTTCATAGTAGCCAATCTAATAAGTTGAATAGATTCTTTAGCAGCCCTATTAAAACTTCAGTTTTCAGAAATTTGTATGAAATTTGGATGATCTATTATTATATTTAAGCCTTTGAATTCAAGAAAATACTTGAAAAATTAATTACTATAAGCTTTATTAAATAATAAATAATTATGCAGAATTTATCATGCAGCAGGCATTATTTTTCATGTTTTAAGAATATTAACTAATTCAACTTTCATTATAACCCTGCATGATAAAGTCTAACATTTTCATCCTTATTTAATAGATGAAACTGAGGCTACTAAAGAATGAGTAACTGTCTCAAGTTTACAAGCCTTTAATGTTCTAAAGCTTTCTTATATCTAGGAATGGTCTTGAGCACTTTGCTGTACTTCTTTAAGGTAAGTATAGAGTTTCATATGCTTTGAAAAATTCTGAAATCCCCTGAATTTGCTTATAAAATTTTGTATAATTAAGTATTTGGTGGGAGTCAGGTTGGAATTTTGTAGTGATCATTCAAAACTTTTATGGAAGAAGCTAGAAAAACAGAATTTGTAATCCCTGATAATACAACAACCAACTCTACCTTGTGTTTCCCATCTTAGAAACTGGAAACATGCAGGCACAGTGGTGCATGCCTGTAATCCCCACAGCTCAGGAAGCTGAGGCAGGAGGATCACAAGTTCAAAGCCAGCCTCAGCAATTTAGTGAGACCCTAAGAAATCCAGAAAGACCTTATCTCTAAATATAAAATATTTTTTTTTTTTAAAAAAAAGGGCTAGGGATATGGTTCAGTGTTTAAACATCCTGGGTTCAATCCATGATACAAAGATAAATAAATAAATAAATAAACTAATTTGCAAGTATTGTTTTCTCATTTCATTTATTTTAACCTAGAGAATAACCACCCACATGAAATTTTATCAGTCTTAACCAAAAGAGCATGCAGGAAATAATTGAGAAATCAGCCTTGATTATACAGAAGTCCAGGGAAATATTCCAAAGTCTTCCTGCCAGAGACATTCATCAAACCTGTGTGTGTTTATTCATATTGGCACAAGAAAGAAGGGCAAGATCTTGTCTCAGTTCATTTACATTCCTGTAACAAAATGTCATAAACTGGAAAGATTATCACCAACAAAAACTTATTTTTTACACTAGTGGAAGCTGAAAATTCCAAGTGCATGTCATCAAGAGATTGTTATCTGGTGAGGGACTGCCCTCCTGTTCAGGGATGGGCCATCTACCTGTGTGTACCCATGGTAGAAAGGCAAGGCAGGCCCATAGGAATTTATTTGTAAGTACACCAGTCTTGCTCTAAGGGCCCAGTGTCATGACATAATCACTTGCCTGAGGCCCCACCCCCTAATACCATCACACTCAGTATTAAGTTTCCACATAGGAATTTGGGGTAAAAATAAACATTGAGATCAATGCAGATCTTAAAGAAAGTCTTTCTATTCTGAGCTATCAGAGTGGATGTACTAATTTTAGATACATGATAAGAACTAGTATAAAAAATTAGGAAGCTAAAGCATTTGAAGAGGGTAAAGAAGATTAAACCTATGTTAAAAGTGAGAACATGGACAAAACAAAAACAAGGGAATCTTTGATGGAGCTACAAAATTAGCATCAAATCTTCTTGTAGTAGAGAAGTCTGGAATTCTAAATTGAAAGAAAATTTTAAAAATTTGCATCCTATAAAACACTGAAAAGAGATAAGAATGCAAGAAAACCAGGGTCGAATTTTATGAAATGCTAAAGTGTATATCATATTACAGAGATCAACATAATCACATATCTAACACACCCCCTGGTCATGGGTGTCTCCACTCATATGAAGGGAGTGGGGGATTTCTGGAGAAGAGTCCTAGGAGACTAAGGAAGATCTTGATGATGGAGAAGGTGAGAAGAGAGAATAGCCAGTCAGAAGACATGCTATGGTGGGTGTGGCTGTGTTCACCCTCCCCTCTCCTCAGTGTGTAGAATAGTTCCTGGCAATTAGCTGCCCATCATGGACTGCATTTACCAGTTCTTTTCTGTGGTCATAAGATCAGTTTCACACCAATAGAATCTGAGTAAAAATGGTTGTGTGCTCATAGACCACGTTCATAAAAACCCATGAATAATGACTCACAATTTCCCCTGTCATTGCTGTATTTAGAGGATTTCCAAGCCTTACATATTGATAGAAATACAAACTGGAAGAAATCTGAGTCTATAAATCACCACATGGAGAAAACTGATGGCTGACCACAAAGCTAAGTATGTACTATGAGTTCAGCTATAATAGGCCAAGCTACTTCATGTTGAAAAAAAAAATATCAGAAGTGTTTGTCTCTGAAGGTTGCAGGTGAGAGCTTACTTGGAAGGGGCATGGAAGAACTTTCTGGGGTTATAATATGTTCTACATCTGAATTATGGTATAAGATTTGTTTATGCTATAGTTAAAATTGGCACGTACAATTGTATGTGAAGATTTTTACCAAAAAAGGGGGTGGGGAACTATAAATAAATATTCTTTACTCAAGACCATGGTATGATATTTAAAAGTAAGTATACTAATGTATACAACATTGCTTTTCTTTTAGATCAGCAATCAGATGGATTGATGGGTAGGGAAGGAGATAGCACATAAAGGAAATATAATAAAGTGTTAATTGCAGAGTATTTATAATGAATACATGTGTATTCACTGTAAAATTCTTCCAGATATTCTCATAATAAACGTTTTAACCATGTAGGAAAATATCTTGCCTGTAGCAAATTAGTTTGGATCTCCTGGGGAAAAAAATCTAATTATCATTATTTTAGTGAATTTTAAAGAATTTTAGGGAATGAAAAAATATTAGAAGTTCAGTTATGGATAAATACAGTTTGATGTCAAAAGTGATAGGAAATATTACCAGCAGTTTGAGCAAAAATTTCAGGCATAGTTCTACAGTGCTTCTTAGTTCATACAAGTTTCACAGGCCACGAGTTAATGAAATCAATTCCACAAAGTATGGATCAATTTTAATGTGACACATTTGATTTCAATTATTATTTTTGATAATTCAGGAAAATTTCCTTAATAAATAATTTTCTCCCTTTCCATTACCTTGAAGGTTGTATCCAAGTTTAGGATACCTGTTACAGAATTAAAGCAATCAATGAGAAGTACCACCTTGTTCTCTACCTTACCTAAACCAGAAGCCTGGTTTTAGTTTCCAAAGAAAGGCACCCAGTCCTCACTTTCTCACTTCTGTCCAAAGACATATGGTATCTTGTGTTTCTATGCACACTAATCTGTGGCCATGATTCCAGATCCAAAATCTTGCATAGTCTGTGTGATTATGTCCCCTTGAGAAATGGTTCTCACATCCCCAATGCATTCTAAGAGTTGTCCCTTAAATGAACTTCAGCTACATATATTGAAACTTGAAGTAAAAATCTATTTTTAACTGCTCTATAACCCAGATATAAAGCAATGGATTTCCCGGCCTCGAGAACTAGGTTTAATGTAGAGCATGTTTCAAGGTAAAAAAGAGTTTCTAGGTATAAACATATATAAGTATTTATAAGTATAAACTATATAAGTGTTAATATTTCTAAATATCCTGCCAAATTAACATCTGAGTGCCTTGTAAGCAACAAAGACAAGGTGTTATGTTGACTTTCAGTGACTACAAAGATAATCTTTCATCCTAAGAGCAAACAATTTATCTTCCTCTTTAATAATCTTAGATTATTAATCATGAAAATTTAATTCAGATACAGAAGTTAAACTTGGAAAGAGCTGTGGATAAGTTATCATAGCCCCATATTATAGAAAGTTGTAATGGATGTTGGTAGAATTTAGGTGAATTAGCACTTTGCTAAATTATTTCTTTGAACATAAAGAAATGTTTTTGCAATCTTGGAGAGAGATTTCAAGTGTTGTATCACAGTACTCTGTTCCCAGTCACATCCATCCATCACAGAAGACATTTTAAAGTATGTAGATGACATAAAACTTGGAGTGATCTCAATACTTGCAATGATAGAATTAATTCTTAACAAGCTAAAATGATGAACTAAATTCAACATTATTAAAGTATAGACATTGTTCCTTTATCTTAGTCATTGTTAAGTGTTATATTTTCTTCATTATTATTTTTGTATTTGTTTATAAGAATATACCATAGTTTATCCTATTATTTATGAGTAATTTTCCAGATTTTCATTAATGTTAATAGTGTTCCTATCAATATTCTTGTGTATGTATTTTGGTGAGATACGTTTGCATTTTCTCTTGGTTATGTGCATAGAATTGCAATTGCTGAGTTGTAAGATGGGGTATGAGTAATTCTAAAATTGGCCCCCAAGATAACATGCCCAATGATGGGGAATTTCCAGGTGGTCATATGGTAGGAGTATAACCATCAGGGCCTAACCAATCACATGAACCCCTTAAAAGCCAAGAATTTTTCTCACTTAGGAGCAGAGAAGGAAGTCAGAGTGACTTGAAACACAGGGGGACAAGCTGTTGCTTTGATGATCCAGAGGTCCACATGCAAGGATTTGAGAGTTGTCCCCAGGAGCTGAGAGTGGCCCTGAGCTGACAGCCAGCAAGGAAATAGGACCTCAGTCCTCCAACCTCAGGGACCTGAACTTTGCCAAAACCTTGAATGAGCTAAAATGTGAACTATTCCCCTAAGCGTCCAGATAAAGGTTCTGCCTTCAAATCCTTGATTTCAACCTTGGGATACCCTGAGCCACACTGTTTCCAACTTCTGACCTCAGAACTGTTAATAAATGGTTTAAGTAACTAGATTTGTGGTAGTGTCATACAGAAATAGAAGACTTATAAATAGGGTTTACATGCACTCATTTTAGTAGATGATGCAACAGTTTTTCAAGGTGCAATTTATGTTCTCAGGAGCACTGTGCAGGCATCGTTCTTGTTCCCCATCCTTGCTATCACCTCCCTTATTACTTTCCATGTTCTACATTTCTACTGAGTTAATGCAAGATTTTATTTTAATCCTTTCTTCTGTCCCTACAGCCATCTTTTAAGATGCTGTAGTCACTGACTTTTCATTAGTAATATGGGATAGGCATATCTACTAAATGTTGAAGTGCCTACTACTGTTTCTAGAAAACTAAATTTCATTTTGGGATATAGGATTTACAATCCAAAAAATTTTCTTCAAGTAATATTTATGTATTTAGAGAGAAAGAAATCAGACATATTGTTAAGGCCAAAAGTAGCACAGCAAGATCATTAAAATCAAATTGATTAAAGAGATACAATAATGTTACTCTGGTTACTTTTAGAGGATAAAAGGGTTCTAATTCATTTAATGTTCTATTATTTGAATAGGAAACTTTTATCTCCTTTACATAATAATTTTCTAAAATCAACTTATGTTGTTTTTGGTATAGCACAAAATATAAAGAATCCAGTAGAAACTTGCTTATCAGATGTCAAAATATTAATAATTAATTAAATAAAACTAACAATGAAATGTAGCACTTAGTTTCTTAGGCAGGTCAAAGACAATTTCAATACACTGTCATGTCTACCTCTCAAATTTAGCCAAATACACATACATACAAACACAGTTCAAAACCAAAACTAAAAGCAAAAGCAACTCACTAGCCAAAGACTAGCACTCTTGGAATTTATTTTTATCACTTGGAGATAATTAAATTGTATATTTTTATAAGATCATCAGTTAAATTTTAGCAATTGATCATGCAAGGAAAGTAGTAAGGATTATTATTGTTATATGTGTCTAGTTGATGGTAAGATACTTGCTTTTAAATAAATCAAATAACTTTAATGATAGAAAAGAATAAAAAACCTATTATAATTTATTAAACTTGTTTTACTGATTTGTCTTTTATGCTTAATTCATTTGTTTTTTTTAAATTTAATATGTCCCTAAACAGACATTAGACAATGCTTTTGAATTATCAAATATATATTATGTACAACTTCCACAAGTTCCCTGGAGAAAGTTTCGATATTTACTCCAAATTTAGTATAATTTGGCCTTGCTATTTTCATTTCTTTTTCTACTTACTTAATAATACCTCTCTCATAATTGGTTTAACTAGTTTTTTCTTTTTTAAAGAACCTAACAAATTCACATTAAAAATATTTTATATTTACCTAAAAAATGCACATTTTCTCACAATCTACTTAGAATCAATATTTTTCTATCTCATTGGAATATAAAAGTGCTACCACTACAAACTTTCATTGACCTCTGTCCTTTGTGCTATTCCTGTCTTAACTACTGCATCTGAGTACATTGAAACTTCTGAGAAGGTTACATTTTATGCTTTGAACAATTAAACACGTTCCCAAGTATTCAAGAGAAAGAGTATAATTTTTCCAATGATACTATTAAGAATAGGATAGAATATCTGTCTGAATAATTCCTTCTATCTGAATAATTGCTTTAGCAATTCCTTTAAAGCCAGAAACTACTATTAGTTTTCCTTCATTTAAGAATGGCTAGTTCATTTTAATTCATGAAGTCTATTTTCCACCCATTTAAAATCCATGGACTTCTCAGATTTTTGGCCAGATATTGTTGACTTCTGGCATGTTTGGGGTCAAATAATTACCAGACAGAGAAAGAAGACAACTAAAATGATAATAAACAGGTTTGGGGACAGGAGCTTGAGGCTATAGCTTGACTGAATGCAGAGGAAGATGGTAAAATGTGGCTCTGGCTGATTTCTCCTACTGGTGGTACTTGCCATTAGCACTCCTCCTAACATAATGGATGGAAAAAAGAAGAAAACCTTCCAGTAAATTCACCCTATTGACTTTAAGTTTTAAGAGTTTCTTTTTCAGTTTCAAAAACAAAGAGTTTCTCCTAGATCACTGTCTGCACACACTGTTCATTTCTGGGTTTTAGATTGTACTGAGTTTTGGCCAGGACATAGGAAAGGAGGGGAAAAAATGGCAAACTCAGCTCAGTGGCATTCTTCCAATCAGACTTCTTATATTTACTTCTCAGAGTTCTCAAGTAGCTGTCTGCATATTTTGTACAGGTTTTATAATTGAGTTCAGCAAGAGATAAAAGAATGTTTGCTCCATTTTAACCAGAACTTCACATTTATCACTCATATTTTAATTTTACATTTTGAATGTTTCTCTGTAATTTTTTTTTTAATTTTACATTTCAATCAAGTGAATCTGTCTCTCATCCCCTTTATGCTTTCTAAACATGGTATTTATGATAGAAAGTAGGTTTCCCATTAAAATTTTTAAACATGTATTTTTCCACCAAGTATGTTTATGGATTAAAAAAATACATTAATATAAAACAGTCTACCCAGACTGTTTTATATTAATGTAATTTTCTTCTTTACTATCATAATGTTTTAAGTTGCTATGATAAATATTTCTAATATTGAACCATCCTTGAATTATTTGGGGTAGACTCTTTCTATCCATGATAAATTACTCATTCAAAATCTACTTAGTAATTTTTATCTGCTTAATTATTATATATTGTTTTTGTTTATAAGTTAGGTAGATTTATAATTTCTTTACATTTATCCTATTATTATCAGATTTTAGTGTCAGAATTACACTAAGATGATAGAGTGGTGAAGAAAACAGCCCCTATTAGTGTTACTATTGTTGTTGTTATTATTATTATCTGAAAATTCTAAATAACATAACATATTGGTTGTGTCCATATTTATCTTTTTTTCTGTAATATATAATACAATGTCTAGAATACAGTAAGTATTCAAGAAATATGTGTAGTACAGTAAGTGTTCAAGAAATATGTATTTATATAAAGGAATAATAAAGGAATACATCCACTATTTTCAAAACCATCTTGACAATAATATTAATTTAAAATATTAACATTTTTCCAGGTTTACAACATTCCATCAAATACAATAATTGTCATTAGATGTCAGAGAAATAAAAGGTATTCCTCAGCCTTCAAAACACTATGGAGGACTGGGGATATAGCTCAGTTGGTATAGTGCTTGCCTCACATGCACAAGGCCCTGGATTTAATCCTCAGCACCACACACACACAAAAAAAAAAATGCTATAGAAAAAAATGAATATTTTCACCTCAAAATTCATATGTTGAAATCATAACCCCCAAAGTTATTGTGTTAGCAGGTGAGGTCTTCAGGATGTCATTAGGGGAGAGTCCTCCTAAAGAGAATTGGTGTCCTTATTTTAAAACATAGTACAGGGTTTGCTTTTTCTCTCCTAAATTTCTTCCATGTGAGGAGACAACTAGATTATGTTGGCACCCTGATCTCAGATTTCCTAGCCTCCAGATTATGAGAAATAAATTTCTGCTTTTTAAGCTACCCAGTGTATGGTATTCTGTTTTAGCAGGCCAGTATTAGATGAAAGAGTTTCAGTAATCTTTTTTTAAGAGTCTAAAATTGGAGCTGAGGATTTAATTCAGTTTTAAAGCAATTGTCTAGCATGTACAATGTCCTGGATTTGCTCCCTGGTATTACCAAAAAGCAAAACAAAACAAAAAATCCTGAAAATATATCGAACAATATTTATGTCTCCCTATAAAATTATATGCTAATTAACACACCTACATAGTAACTAAAAATATATTCCCACCATCACAGAATATTTGTTAATTTATTTTTCATAAATTTTATTTAAATTTAATCTGCATTTTTACTATAAAAATAGAAATATGGGCAGCACTATGTTACTCTAGAAAGTAAATTTTACCCCCAAAATATATAGAAATTAGTGATATAGATTATTCTCTCTTGAGAAAATATAAAACACAATTTTCATTAAAATATCAATTATACTGCTCTAATGATCCTTAAATATGAATGTGAATGAGCTATTTTTTCATTAGAATTTCATCCCATAATATAAAAAAATAAAGAGGAATGACATAAAAATAATTTGAGAACTAGTAATTTATGGGTTTCTCATGTGAGAACAACTTTATATCCATGATTAAGAGAAAAATACAAAAAAAAAATCATTATGAACATTCCCCTAGATTCATATTAAAACTAAATGAAAAACTTCTGTGAGGCATAATAAGGTTCTTCAGCATTTTTATAATCTAATTTAATGTGTTTCTCTTGTGTTTTATGTTTTATGAACCTTTTTGATTTCTTCCTGGAAGTTAATGATTTTCTCAAGAAGACAGAGAAAAATATAGAACTCTATTAATATTCAGACAAATAGCAATAAATTAACAAAATTGAATGAGTAATGCAAATGTTAACTTTATAATGCCCACTAATAGCCACCAAATGTCACACATAGTGCATGGATGTGCAGTCTTTCTCTTACTTCTGAACTCTCTTTCAAAAGAGAGATGGTTAGTGTTCAATGTGTGTGATGTTGCAAAACCCTGTTGCCCCGTGGTATTTCTCAAGTAACAAAAAGAAGTCACTTTTCCTACAAGTATGTCTTGAAAAGGATGGTGTGCCATCAATGCTGCCAAAACAAAGTCAAGTCTCTCCCTCTGATAAAGCTGTTAATTGAGATGGTTAAGACAGGACCATACAGCCATCCAACTTCCAAGTCTTCAAAGTACTTTGGGAGAAATAAATACCAGAAACTTCAAAGAGGCAATGATGAAAATGATTGTTCATGAGCCTCCCTTGGGAGCAGCAGGTAGCAGTCTGGCCAAAGAGTCATTATGACTGAGAATTCTCTGGCTCGCTCTGCTATAGGAGAATGAATCATCTTTGACATCTTGGGTGAGTGTGCAGACTGCAGATAATCATTACGTTATTCACTGAAATAGCTATTTTCCACAAAGAAAGTTGTTGCGACAGAGATGTAACTCTGGTAGCAAGTGAAGTTTACAGGCTATTGATTTTAAACCTGCCCTGGTTTTATCAGTTCTAAGGGATGTGTGGCTGCTCCCCCACCAGGAGAGTTATGGGAAGCTCCTGGATTCTGTCAGTCTAAAGTCACCTGAATGGCTTGAGGATCTTCGTCCTAGACTTTGCTCACCTTAGTTTGTTTTTATATTTCTGAATAAATTTAGATAAAGGTGGTATTGAGAAACTTGACAAATTTTTGCTTAGTTTTAAATTCACACCCTGAATATAGGGTCTGCTAGAGATGGTTCTGGTTCTAACAAGAATACTCTGACTACCACAGATTTGTCTTCTTTACATAGGGCTTTTTCATGATTTTTTTTCCTAAATGGAATTTATGGAGATGTCATTTTGGAGAATGCAGTCTTTGAAACTATTAAAGATTTAAGTAAAATATTGATTCTACAGGGCCTACAAAGAGGCTAAGGGAACATTTAATTTGTTAATTATTCTGTTGATAGTCTCATTGTTAAGTAATTCACTTTTATTCCTTGATGTTCTTAACATTCTAATTTTCTAAACAGTTGTTTTTAATTTTCAAAAGTTTGGAATGAGATATGATAAAAATATATTAGGATCTTATGTAAACTAAGAACAATTAGGACCCAGTGAGAACCTGAGGAAGTATCCAAGGTGGGGGCAGGGGTGTGTGTGTTAAAGTACTTAGCCTTTGGCATCTCATTTGGCTAGTTCTTTCTTGTTTATTTTTAGTAAACCAACAACTTTATCTATCCGGATGTAAAAAGTTCCAGGAACTGTAAAGTATCACTGAATTAGATTATTCCATTGGTGTTGACTTCTCATGTATATTTTTCTAATCTCCCCATTGCGTTTTAGTTCCACTGAAGTGGAAATGTTCCTTAAATCTTTGAGAGCTTATTCTCAATAGTTAAATTCTTAATAGGATCTGTAAGTTCAGTAAATAATATGGGAAAGAGTTCCATATCTAGAAAATAAATCTCTTTGTTTTAAACACTCACAAGACAGAATGAATATCTAAATGTCCTCATGCAGTGATTAATCAGCAATTTTTCCAAATGCCTCAAGCTCCAATTTTATTCCTGTCATAGATGGAAGGGGAAAAAGTCTGGCCTCAGGGTAAGTCAACTCAACCAATCCTGCATCCTTCTGTTAGCAAACATGCTCACACACTTACATGTTTATGTATGTAAACAGGTACAGGTTAATTCAGTCCCTAAAACTTTAAGATGATAGGATCAGTTCACAACTCTTAAATTTGAGTTTATGAATTAGAACCCAGTTTTCTACGTCCTTTGCTAATTGCCCATCTAAAATATAACTTTGAGAAAGTTACACTTTTAAAACAGTTTGTCAATCCACTGAAAGTCAAATTTCCAAAATGATATTCCTGACATAATGATGTTCTGAAGTTCCAAAATTCTGTGCAAAATTCCTCAGGCCTCCTCTATAAACTCAATTCAGTTCATTTTTCTTTTAAGGAAAATCAGTTGTCTCAGGCCCTCTTTCCCAACTTTGGTTATGCGTTAGTATCCCCTAAGCATACAGGAGAAGGGTGAGAAATGCAGTTCATCCTGTGAGATAGTTAAGCAAGACCCAGACACTTATATATGTAGAATCAAACTTATGTTTTTATTTTTTTTCCAAGCAGACATTATCTTTGAAATGTTACTGTGATTTTTTAGAAAAACAAAGTCTTTAAAGGATAGCCAGATTTTTACTTTTTTTTTGGGGGGGGAGCTTCTCAACTCACACTTTGAGTGGTAAAGTCCCAACTATTTGGTCCCAAATATTCTCTTACTTTCAGAAAAATTTGAGGCTGGAAGTAAACATGGACATCAAAACCTTAGTGTAGACAGACATACAAAAGTTCATAATTGATAGCTGAATTCTTACAGGACAGCTATACATCTGAAGTTTTATAGATGTATACAGGGACAGTAAGTGTAAGGTAATATGATTTGTCAATCCTGCTCTAAGAAGAGTTCTGATAATTCTTAGGCCTTATTCATATTGTTCTGTGTTTAATAATATGAAGAGATATTGCACTGAACAAGATAGAAGAGTTCAACCCACTCACAAGAGAAAAACAAAACAGCCTCTAAGGAAGAATAAAATGCATGTGGAAGGAGAAAATAGACCAGAGGGGAAGAACATGGAAAAGCCTTTCAGATTGTAATTAAGGAGAGACAGAAAAAGAAAAGGAGATTACAAATAAAAAGATTTACAAGCAGCTTTTCTCCTGTGTGGCATTTTTAGAACAAGATTGCAGAAGAGAACATTTTAAGTTTTGTTGTATGTTATGAACAAAAACCTCTTTTGCTTTATCAAAATATAGTCCTTTTAAGGACTTTCTTCAAATTCATCATAAAGACAGAATAGCCCAGTATTTATAAGCACAGGCTCTGAAGCCAACGGCCTTGTATGTATCCTGGGTTTTCTGTCTTGTTTTAACTTTGAGCAAGGTAATTAACTTTTCTTCCTTAGTCAGTTCACTTGTAAAGTGAAGTAATATTAGTACCTATCTTGTAGGGATTGAGGAATAAATGAATTAATATATGAAACA
This sequence comes from Marmota marmota marmota, assembly GCF_001458135.2. Lineage (NCBI taxonomy): Eukaryota > Metazoa > Chordata > Mammalia > Rodentia > Sciuridae > Marmota > Marmota marmota. Next base: position 273,410 of record NW_025999961.1, on the reverse strand, counting down.
TATTTGGATGAGCCCAGAGGAGATCAAAACTATCAGCAATTTGCATTTGTATTTCTTGTGGAATCTTATACTATGTGAGATGGAGGATCAGGTAGATAAAAAGTCTTACACAATGTAAAAATAGTACCAAAATACTTTCTCTGGAGTTCTTAATAGCTGCCAAAATACAGTTGTTAGAATATTTTTTCTTCTTTTTAGAAAGAAGTACTATTCCAGAAGTACTTCCTAAAACCAACTTTAAAAAAAAATTCTTAAATCCACATTCATTCATCTACATTTATTTACTTGAAAGTCACTATGATCAAGGCTCAAACTGGAAAATTTGTACATCAAGTAACAACTCAACTTGACACATGAGAAAATTGTGACCAAAGGGATTAAAAGAAACTTATTCGAGTTCAGACAACTAACCACTGTCACATCAACACAGCATGCAGCAATTTATTTGGGAGCTAATTCAGGAAAACTAGATCCCAGGACACAGATTGGGAAGCTAGACAGTCCTCAGATTGCTGACTCAAGTATCAGTAATATTCAAGTATAAGAGAGGAGAGAGAAGCAATGACTCAGAAGGGAGAAGAAATCCAAACAGGAAATGCAGAGTTATTTGTAAAAAGGAGAACTTGAAGTTGGTCCACCCTGCTCAGGCAGGAAGTCTTAAGGTGGTGGGAGGGAGGCAGGTGGTATGCAAGGCAAAGACAGATCCTGAGAGGAGGAGAGCCAAGGGAAGTAGAAATGCAACCACAGAGGGGTGAGAAAATAACTGGGTGGTTGTCTGAAAAGGCTTTTCTGGAAAATTTTGGGAGATATATCAATATTTGTGGGGAAAAAGCTCGTTTTGCATGAAGAATACTCCTCACAGCTTAGTCAGTTCTTTATCATCCATTTATCACAACAAATGCAACATTTTGCCTACCCATGTGAATAGACCCTGAAGTGTCAGGGTCATGCCAGAGGTTTCCATCTAACACTGGCCCATGGTGGGGGGATGGGGTATGATTCCAATATAACATATTGGAACAGAGTTGGTTGGAATTTCTCTTTACAGTTTCTGTGTAGAAGATTCTTATCAGACGTGATAAGACTCAAAGAGCTTCACCAGAATCTCTGAAACCTCCAATACCATATTGGACATGCCCAAGTAAGAGCAGTGAAGATGATTATTCTTTGTTGAGGTTTTGGAGTTGGTAAACTCTCAGTATCTATTTTTGACGAAGATTTTTACTTGTTGATCAGATTGCCTTGGGAGAGAGAGTTCACAGGAGCTTTCCTTTGCTCATAAGTCATAGGATGTCCATCTCAGGCTAGCATAGGGCACCGATGTGTCATAAATCACAGCCTGGATAAGAATTATACTAACCCCAACCTTTCCTATTTTACTGGACTTTGGTGGGCTAAGTTGTACACTAATTTATTGTTGAAGGTAATTCACATCCCACATAATTCTATTAAAATCCATATTTTAATCCCTGTAGAATTATAAACTTTTAGGTTTAGCTTAATTGCTCATGGGGAAGGAGAGTTAATGACACTGTTAAACATTCTTTGCAGATATAAACTATCTTCTTTTCACTAAAGATACATAGAAAGAGTTCATCACAGCTCAATAAAAAACTGTTGGCTAGCAGGGTGTGCTGAGCATGCCTGGAATCCCAGTCCAGAAGAGGCTAAAGCAGAAAGAGCTCCAGTTCAAGGGCAGCCTCTGCAATTTAGGGAAAACCTGCAATTTCAGGAGCCTCTGCACCAACCTTTCCTAGGGAAGGAACTTGACTATTCTGACCTTTGCATGACCTGTACAGGGCCCAAAGGCCCTGGACTTGCATTTCCCAGCTAGCATTTTCTTAGCCAAAACCTATGGGCATTTTTCTCCCCAAAGAATTATACCTTAATATTATGTACCCCAAAGAAAAAGAGATTTACAATATCAGAATATACTGCTATGAAAAAGAAATGGAAAAAATGTCAAAGAACAACTTTGCTAAAATGTACATTCCATACAAAGTAATCATTTCTAATTTTCTGAATTCTGGATCCCCAGTCCTTAAAAGTATCTGGAACAAAGTAAATATGGAATGTGTGTGTGTGTGCATGAGGGTGCATATGTGTGTGTGCATGTGTGTTGATTTATAAAGCTATTCCATTTTGGTATTTTCTGGATTACAATGTTTTATTTTGCTTATATGTTATAAAGAGTTTGAATAATCATTATCAAATATCTATGGAACATCTATTATGAACAAGTCAAATTGTTTATAATTGGAAAGACCATACCTGAAAAATATCATAGTTATGGGCTGAACAATGTCTTCTACCCCAAGAATTTATACATTGACATCCTAACTCCCTGAACCCAGGAGTATGACTGTGGGAAGCAAAGGTATTGGTAGATGTCACTCAGTTAAAATTAGGTCATTAGAGTGGGTATTAACCCAATAAGACTCCTGTCCTTATAAAGCGAGGAAGACTTGGACAAGGACACACAGAAGGAAGGCAATGTGAAAGACAAGGGAGCATGAAGCCATCTGCAAGCCAAGGAGGGAAGCCTGGAATAGTTTCTTCCTAAGGAAGCCACGCTTTGGACACATTGATCTTATACTTCTAGCCTTGAGAACTGTAAGAAAGAAAATCCCCGTTGTTCTACCCATGCAGTCTCTGGTATTTTGTGAAGACAATCCTAGCAAGCTAATACAATAGTTCATGATCTCCCCACCAAGACCTTACTTACTCTTATATCTACCTCCATAGATAACGAGATGAAAATGAAATAAAATTTGGGATACTTAGCATTTCAAATATATATCATAATGAAACAATTTATATTCCTAGAACCATCTTTCTTATAACATGAAAGGCTTTTTTTTCCCTATTGTCAATCAGAATAAGATTTACAGAGTTATTTCATTCTTATATGCAAAAAAATGCCTAACACAATTCCTGGCATATAAGAATTATTCAATAAATGTTAGCTCCTTTCTGCTTCCTTCTCCTGTTACACAATTGTCTAAAATATCAATGAACAGGCAGAACTTAGGAAGAGCCAAGAGAATGATAGTATTGATCCTGAATCTCTTATTCAGTTTTTTTTTTCTTTCTGCATCCCGCCCCTCATTCTAATAAGTGCTTCCTAAATAACCTATATTCTTAGATTTATTTACAAAACCATAGTTCTAACCATAGAGGTGCCGGAAGTTCTAAGTTACATTTTCCTTCTTTACTTTTCTACTGAAATTTATATGGCTGAGTGCCCAGTTTTTCAGGAACATGTTCTGCTACCTTATATGAAAAATTATCTATACTGTAGTGGGTTTGTTCCTCCCAAGGTAATTACTAAGTAATGCATATATTGAAAATTAAATGCAATGTCAAAAATATTTATTTTAAGTTTTAGTGAAAATGATGAAAAATATTTTGCACTGAATTGGTCTTTAATTTTTCACATTCATGTTCTGTTAGCATCTTCCTGAATGCCCACATGTATTAGTCATAACATTATAATACCCATCTCAAATGCATACTACAATCTTCAGTTTATAAGTAAGTAATGTTTCCTAATACCACACAGTTGGTAAATACTGGAATCGGTATTCAAAATCTCTTATTCACATTCATTGTTGTTATTATCATACTCTCTCCCATTTTTAGCCCCAATCTGCTTATGAGTATTAGTATAAGTTAAGGAAAAGAAACAATAAAATTTTGAAACCAAATATTCATTTTCTCTGTCCCATTCCCTGTCTGTAGTTATGTACCCAGGTAAAAGTCTAAAAATTGGTTGAAAGGCCAAGGATGTGGCAAGAAATAGCAGACATAAGTGGTTCCCATTGTAAACAAGAGGTCCCAGGTGATCCCCTAGGATTAATGTTGTTTAAAAATTAAAAAAAAATTTAAAAATCTTAAATAAATAGAAGGAAAACAAGTAGACTAGAGGAAGGGGAACAGAGGAGGGGAAGGAAAGCTAATATCACTGACCTTTCTTTACATGGTCCTATAAAATGTTGACCCCAAATATTTTTCAACTGAGAAATATTAAATGCATGAAAATATGTATTTTCCCATAAAAACTCAGGTTTGCTACATACAAGATGTAAACATATCCTGTGTGATGTTCATAAATTCCTTATCTTCACATAGACCCTTGTGTCTGTCCTGTGACATCTGCCACTGACCTAGACTCTCCAAACTCACACATAAAAAGATTTTTTTGGAAAAGGTACAGCTAAAAAATTAAAACATATTTGCTTCCAATGTGAACCAGACCCTGTGAACTAAATTGCTAAGAAAACAGAGCTTACGCTCTAATTCATTTCTTACACCATGATTTAAAAAGTGATAAATTGTTGTTTATTGGAAATTTGTTCCATGGCTTGAAGAAAATGATCTCTACCCTTAACATGAGTAAATTTAGAATCAGGAACTGGATGTGAAATATTTAATCTTCTTGTGAAATAATTCATCGTGATGCTTTGATTATTAAAAGGCTACTTTGGGCCACTGGAAAAAAAACAATGCAATCCTTGTCATCGTTATCAGTGCTACTTAAATAGTTCCCTGTGGGTCCCACATTTAGATAACTGATTGAGTCAAATTTCTCAGATGTGGAAATTTAGAACCATTCCTGGAATCTCAAATGGAGCAGGAGGAGGTTGATGGATGAACATTTGTGAACAAATATAAAATTGAAACTGGGTTTTAGTTGATTGTCCTAAACAAAGCTAAGAAATGATGGAAGGAGGTCAAAGGAAGGCTTTGTCAGACTTCCATTTCCTTCCCTTACTTCTAATTAAAAATATCCCTTGGATTCCTTACTCTTCTGATCATGTTCTATTCCCATAGATTCCATGTTTCTGCTCAAAATCTTCAATGAAAAATTGAGACCAATCCCCTACGATATACGAAACCTTAGTTTAGAAATGTTTTCATCAATATGCATTCCCCTGTAAATCTATGGAGGAACACTACCTGGCTATCCATGTGGATGTCCCAATGTCCCAGATGGTGTGCATCCAGCTGGAAGATCCCATCAAAGCTTACCATTTCTGCTTTCATTTCACACTTAGCAATCACCTATTCCTGATGGCTTAGACCAGACTGCTGCCCTCATTCATTTTTACCTACCTGTTTGCTGCTGTAACACATCACATAAGCTGGGATAACAGAACTCCTCTTAAAATAGCAAATGAAAACAAACAAACAAACAGGTGCTGCAAATTGTCCTTAAAAGTTTCCCACGGAATATCCAGGAACTGGGTGATTTCATCAGCTTGCAAGGGTCTCCCTGACTCAGTTTTAGAAAAATCTTTTATAAATAAACAAGTACTGGGAAAGAATGTAAAGCCACCTTTCTTTTTTTTTTAATTTAAATTAAAAGTTATACATTTGTGTGTGTGTGTGTGTGTGTGTGTGTGTATCTCCATCCCCCAACCCTGGGGATTGAACCCAGGGGTGCTTAGCCACTCTGCTACATCCCCAGCCTTTTTTATTTTGAGACAGGATCTTGCTAAATGCTTAGGTCCTTGTTAAAATGCTGAGGCTGGTTTTGAACTTGAAGCCACCTTTCTTAATGCTCTGGAATTACTCTGGCTTTTAGCATGTCCTTTGCTAAGGTCAGTTGTGGCAGTGTTTCTCCGGTATGGCCTGGGTGGGTAGTTAGAATAATGACCTTTCACAAAATGACTGCACACTAATTCCCAAAACTTCTGAATATTTTATCTTACATGACAAGTGACTTGGCAGATGTGATTAAGTTAAGGATTTTGAAATGGAGAGATTATTCTTGTTTATCTAGTTGGATCTGATATTATTATAGTGGTCCTTACAGGTGAAAACAGTAGGTGAGAGAGTCAGATTTAAAGAAGCAGAAGTTATTGTAATAAAATGATTACTGGATTTAAAAATGGAACAGGACTACAAGACAAAGAGTGTAGTCAAGTCGCTGGAAGATGAAAAAGGCAAGGAATAGACTCTCCCTTAGAGTTTCCCAAAGCTGGCAATTTGTATACTGCTAGTTTTTTTTGTTGTTGTTATTTTTGTTTTGTTTTAAGTTGTAGTTGGACACAATACCTTTATAACTTTATTTTTTTTAATTTATTTTTAGGTGGTGCTGAGGATCGGACCTAGCACCACACACATGCTAGGCGAGCACTCTACCATGGATCCACAAACCCAGCCCCTATATTGCTAGTTTTGCCTAGTGCCTACTCCCAGATTTGGCAAAGGTCTATATTTGGGGTCATCTGTGTACTCAGAACTTCAATAAGTGTCTCAGTGATTATGCCTTCCGTTCTGATCTTTCTACTATTTGGACCTACTTTCATCCCTTTTTCTATCTATAATACTTAACACAGTCTCTTGCAGACAGCAGTAAATATGTTTTGTTATCTTTGAGGATGACAAGAACAATAGAGATTGTGTGAATGTAAGAGGGCTATGCAACTTTATCAATCATTAGGCAAACACACACACAAAAAAAAAAGGAAAGAAAGAAAAGAAAATGGAATATATCGATCGGTATTCAACCCCAACTAGGAAAAGATAACCCATTTTTAGTATTTGAAATTGAAGTGGCATTGGTTTGGAAGATATGAAAAATAAATAAAAAAATAAAGAAGCTGCAGTAACTATGAGATTAGAAATAGCAGAAGCCACTGCCACCTGAATGTTGGGACAAAGAAAATGGATAGGTTAATTGAAATGTAGACTCATGGCTTAACTGCATTTCAGGTGGGAGCTGGAATGGGGATAGATGCAGGTAGAGATATTGCTTGTGGCAAAGAAAGATGTGAAGACATGCCTTAGAGGTCTCCTTCCCTCACCCTCCAATCTTCTAACCATCTCTCTCAGTGGCCAAACACATCCAGAAACTGATACATGAATGTAGAAGATCATCCTGGGGCCCCTAAATCACAGGGAAGAATAGGTATGGATCTGAATTCAAACGTGCAGAGAAATAGCATTCAAGGGGAAGGGATTTCAACTTCCTGTTTGAAATACCCCAAAACTAAATCACTACATGGGTCTCCAATTCACCTGTAGTAAAATGATTAAAATAATTACACTTACTATCATCTATAACAAAGCCTGAGAAAACCATAATAAATAAATATGAAAACCTGAACTCTGAGGCACAGTTTTTCAGCTGTCCAATCATCAAAATAATCTCTTTTTAAACCATGTCAAGGGGAAGCTAGTTTAGAACACTCTGTACTCCTGATATCCATTCTGTGCTAGCACATGTATCTCCTAAGATAAACGTATGAGAAATGTAAACCATGGCAAGTCAAAGAAAAACGTAATGGAGCCAACATCAACAGAGAGATACGTATTTTCCAAGAGGTCTTCCTAAAGTGTGGGCTGATTTTTCTGTTGAAGACAATATAAACTGTCAGACTAGGAAGAGCTAAAAACAATACCTAAAGTTAGATGATAAGAAACATTAAGTAACACCATGGAACATGTGAAGGATACTTGGCAATTGTCATGTTTTAGGTTAATGGGAATTTTCCTATGAACTTAGAATAGTTGATTGTTGATGTTAAGATATCTTAAGTGTTGCCCTTTACTTCCTCTTTTCCTTTCTTCTCTTATCCAGAAGAAAAACAATCACTTGATGATTCATGGCATAAATTTCAAACTTCAACTTTCATTCCAGATAGAGGGGTAAGTGATTTTATTTTGACTAATTAGCCATTTGCTCATTGAAGACATTGAACTAGCTTTGTAAACAATATAACAATCACTGAGATGTTTGTGACAGTTTTTCTTATATGCTTAAAATAATATGTTACGACAATGTCTTAGTCAATAAAATACAAGTATTAGGTTATGAAAGCATTGTGGTTTTTTTCCTTTTTCAGCAGCCCCCTAGTAATTTCACCATGACAAGTTCTATACCACTTAATTGTGCTACTACATTTCCCTGATCCTTAAAAGCCCAACTCCAACACAGTATCCTCAGTGAAGATACCACTTTTGGTCTCCAAAAACCCCAGGCATTTTTTTTTTTTAACCACAGTGGAATCTGGTCTATGTTAATCCTTGTGGTACTTTCTAGTACCTTCTCTTTATGTATATTTTGCTTGTATTTTAATCCTAAGAATTCCTAAATATGTTATCATGCAGTGTTCTTAAATTAGTTAATGAGCTATTTGAAGGTGTGGACGATGACTTATTTCATGTGACAGGGAAACTAATATATAGTGACAGCTTCTTCCAATATACATATACATATATTTATTCTCACATACTCATTGTTTCTTTCCTTGTGTGATTTATCTTCATGCATTTTAAGTCAAAAAATATATTTCTCAGCTGTCTATGAATTCATGGTTAGCTCTGGAACTACTATAATTTAATTTAATTGAAGATAAATCCCTTGGAAAACCATCATCACCAACCAAATATGTCAAGACCAGATAACATTGTTTTAAAAATCACAAAACATATAGATATGCTCTTGGGCTTATTGAGTTATATATATTTTAGAATCCAAAGTACTGAATACAAGGAACACAAATACAAGGTGATTCCTAACTCCAAGTAGTGTATCTTTATTGGGAAACTTAAGAATTGAACAAGTGCAATATGTTTGATATTGTGTATGGAGTAGTGTTTCCTCCAAAATTCATACATTGAAAGATTAACCTTTAATATCTCAGAGGTCACTATTTGAAGATAGGTCCCTTAAAGAGGTATTAAGTAAATATGAAGTCATTACAGTGGGTCCTGATCCAATCTATCAAATGTCCTTAGTAGTAGAAGATAGTTGGGTAAAGAGACACCAGGGGTGTATGAGCACAGATAAAACCAATGAGGATATGATGAGAAGCTGGCCATTTGCAAACCAAGCAGAAATGCTTTGGTAGTAACCAAACCTGCAGATTTGTCTTGGACTTCTAGCCTCCAGAACTGTCAACAACTAAATTTATGTTATTAAAACCCTCAGTCTATGATTTTTTATTATGATAACTTTAAGAAATCCACACATTTGGTGAGTCCTGCAATAAGTATAATCCTATAATGCCATAAAGAGAAAATAGAAGAGGGTCTTAACATAGTTTGCAGTGTATTACAAAGACCATGAAGAAAAATTTCTCTACATTATACTTTATGTTTTCCGGGCACTCTCTGGGGAATATTATTAGATGTCAGTGGAAATTTATCTCCATGTATATTCGTATATACCCATGCAAATATGCATATAATTCAGATTTAATGATTTTCAAGATAATGAGCTAAAGATAACTAGAATGCAGAGTGGCATTCAAAATCTCAATGTGTGACCAGACCTGCACAAATGAAAATGTAGAGAATAGATTTATAATTGTTAGGTCTTATGTGAAGTCACATAAAAAAAGATAAAAGAATCATTTTAGAATTCTTTTTGTTAATTAGCTCTGCAAAAATAAGGCAGTTTTTTTTTCTTTTAACAGCTCTCACTGAAAGGATATTTTTTGGACCATTGCCTGAATTACATTACATTTCCTTCAAAACTTAACTCTTAGATTGCCCCAAATGAAACTATAGGAGTAGCTCTACTGGCATGAAGGGTAAATGAGCAGGTCTTCAGGTTAAGGTTGATTTTCCTTAGTCCTAGAACTCAAGTTTAGAAACACCCTAACTGTCTGCACCCTCCTGAGAAAGGAGCAGAGGTGTGATGCGGAGCTTATACTGCTCAGTAGGGAAGGGGAATAAGGTAAGTGCTCAAAACAATTAGGAAGAAAGCAAAACCTGCCATCAGAGTGCTCCATTCTCCTTTTGTCTCTGGAACTCTTTCAGCACCTTCCCCAATTGTCCTTGTTACTCATTTGGTAGAGTTCTGTACTATGGCCTGCAGCACACCTGTCCCTCCTTCCCAGGGATGCCTGAATCTATGTTTGCTTAAAAGTATTTTTCATTGCTAGGAAATACCTAATCTGATAAAAGTAATCTATAATAAGTTGTTCAGGGTACACATTCATAAAATTTAAAGATTTTAATGCTTCAGTTCAAGATATGGCAATTGAACGTGCAACTGCAGTACCATGAGAATTTAGATAAGGTTCATGGACTCTGGGACAGGAGTTTGGTTGAGCAGCAGCTGGATGAGGACTGGTGGCCTGGTAACAGTGCTCCATGAAAAGGAACATTAGCAACTGCACACCTCTGGGTGGGTATCACCAAGGAAAATGTGGCCCACTGGTTCTCCTGTATTTTTATTTAATCTTCATTTTTAATAAATGCCAAAATAAACATATATGGGCTATCACTAGTCTCAAATCAGAGATTTTAAGGCAGCAGTTTCTGGCACTGAAAATGGGTCAGACTTTATTCTCAGTAGAAGTCTATGAATATTTTGTACAAGAAGCAACAAGTAAATGCAGTGGAATGAGAATGCAAGGAAATTGGTTTATAGTTATTATTTTGTTGTTATTGTTGTTTTGTTTTTTGTCTTGCACTCACCAGTGGCATTGTATGTTACATGCTCTTTCTGAATTTAAACTTTACTTTTTATAATTTTTTGTAATTTTTTATGATCTTACTACTGCATGTAATATTACACTAAATGGTTTCTACTCAAGATGCCCTGATTTAATAGGTGAAATCTTTCAAAATATTAAATATGTCTTTATCTTTTTTAGATATTTCAATGTTATAGTCAAACTGAAAGCCAAAATCACTATCTCAATAGACAAGTTTCATGATAGAAAGGTGGAGAAAGAATTCAGTGAGGAAGGAAACAAAGATTCCCATTAAAATCACCAACTTCAGACCTGAATCTGAAGCCGGTTGGTTGAAAAACTAGTAGACATTGGAGAAATGGGCAAAGAAACACTGGTTTAGAAGATTCAAGACACATTTTAAAGTAAAATTCCAGACTATGTGAAGAATATGAAGGTCATGAAAAGAAGCTACCATGTTTTACAAGCAGGAAATTTACTCCTATAAATAGGAAATAATTGTCTAAAAACTGTACTTACTTGGGATATTAACAGATAAGAATAAACTACATTTCTTAAAAGAGAAGAAATGTTTCCAAGGACCAAAAATATATAAATAAAAACAAAAATTTGAAAATCCAGAGAGCAAAAAAAGTTTGACATTAAACCGTTAAACATAAAAAATCAGCAAGACAGAAAGATGAAGAGGGAATAGTAAATTGAATGATAGAGCTAAAGGTAATATAGAGATGAATATTTTTAAATTTCAAAATAAAGTGAAGAAACGTAAAGTTCAAAAGTGCCTGCGTATGTCTAATAGAAATTCTATTTTTTGAGAAAAGGAGGGTTGAATGCATGGCAATATTCATATGCATTTATTTGGATTTTTTTCAGAATTTTTAAAAGATGCTTCCTTCATGAGTCAGCCTCCTTATATCAGAGAAAACATTCTGCATTTGTTTTTTTGCGGGGGATTAGCTGACTTCACTTAGGATTATCTTCTCCATGATTTTATTCTCTGTAAAATTCCATTGTGTATACATGCCTCATTTTTGGAGGGGGAGCATGGGAGGAAGTGATGAATTCTAGATAGGGCAGAGAGGAGGGAGGGAAAGGGAGGAGGCAGGGGATTAGCAAGGATGGTGGAATGTGATAGACATCACTATCCAAAGTACATGTATGAAGACATAAATTGGTGTTAATATGCTTTATATACAACCAGAGATATGAAAAATTGTGCTGTATATATGTAATAAGAATTGTAGTGCATTCTGCTGTCATTTATTTTAAAAAAATCAATAAAAAAGATATTTCCTCAGTTAGAAAGTGAATAATAAATGCCAAAGGCATAAGTAAAATAATTCTGAATAATTCTGCACCTAAGCATATTTCAATAGAATTTCAGAATATAAATGATAAAAACAAAAATAGTAATATTTATGTATGGAATAATACTCTCCAGGGAAAATTTTTTACTTACAAAAAAAGGGCAATTTGACAGACCACAGACTTTTTAATATTGACAAGAAAATGTTGAGTGTTTTAGGCAGTCAACTCAGATTTCTTATAACCAGCTAAAAATTTCTTGTGACAAAATCAAGACATTTTAGATAATACAAAGACTGAAGGACTATCATTAAAATATACCACTAAAAGAATCACCAGAAGAAGTGCTTAATAAAAACTGTGAATCCAGACAAAAATGCAAAAATGAAGGTGAGTGAAATAATTCAGAAAAGGGAAAAGAAAGAAGTAGATAGTTACTATTGGCATTGAAGAATATTTGTTTTTGTAAGATTAGAATTAAATTCTAGATATGGAAAAAGAAGTGAATAATGTCTATCACATTCCACCATCCCTGCTAATCCCATCCAAAGTACATGTATGAAGACACGAATTGGGTGTCAAAGTACTTTATATACAAACAGAGATACGAAAAATTGTGGTATATATGTGTAATAAGAATTGTAATGCATTCCACTGTCATTTTTTTTAAATCAATTTAAAAAAATAAAGGAGGAAGAGACAGAATAAAGAATGTTTAAAGTACAAAAGATTTCTGTTTTGTTTCTACAGGAAATTTTAAAATTTGAACCAAATAAATAGGTTGGAATCAGGTATATAGTTTATTGTAGAAATGATAAGATTGTTATTAAAAGTCACAGCTCTCTAAATGCAACTTTGTATACTAGACTGGATCCTGGGACACTAAAAGGACATCAGTAGAAAAACTGCCAAAATCCTAATAAAGTCTACAGTTCAGTTAATAGTAAAATTTCAGTTTTAGTTCCATAATTATGACAAGTATAACACTGTAATGTAAGATACTAACATTAGGAGACATGTGTAAGGGATTTATAGGGACTTTTTATATTACTTTTACAAATGTTCTGAAAATATAAAATTGTTAAAAAAACAAAAAAAGTTAATGAGTATACAGTAATTTCAAGTTCCATGTCCTCCTTTGGCAGAGGACAGAGATACTGAATATTTTAAAGTTAATGAGAAACAGAATTATGTATTTCAAATTAAATCAGAAAAGAAAATTTTGTTAATTAACAAAAACCAGGAAGGAAAAGAACAGAAAAAAAAAAAAAGGCTAACAGAAACACAAATGAAATAGCAGAAATTAGTCCAAATGTAGCAATAATTAATAAATACATAATGGATGTAGCTCACCTATAAAATAAAAATTATCAGAGTATTTTAAATATAGCTTTTTGTTCCTTAGAAGAAATAGGAAAAAAAGAATACTACACCAAAAATTTGAAAATAAAGAAATATAAAAAGTATGACAGACAAATGGAAAAACAATAAGTACTAACAATCTGGAATAATTTTGCCGAAAAATATTCCTTTAAAAATGCACAATAAATAATGTCAGGAAACTTTTTATGAAAAGTTTGAGGAAGGAAGAGTGAATCACATTTTATGAAACTGATATAAACTTCTTCAAATTTGACAAGAAAGATAATATAAAAAGGATAAACTATGGATAAATTTCAAGTTGCCTTTTGATATCATTAGCTAGCTAATAATCTGATGAATACTTTCAAAATTTCCCTCTTTATAAACTGAAAAACATGTAGGTCATTAGACATGTTTTGAAGGACTTAAGATGCTGTAAGCTTTTACCCACATCTGTTATCCCCTTATAAGAATATGTGCTGATCAATGCAGATGGTGAATTCTAATTTTGACAGTTATTTTTGCTTCTATTATGTCGGGCCGCCCTGAACCAGAGCTGAGCACGCTCCCTTAGCCTTGAGTAATGGAGGTGTGGAACTGGCATCCCACGCAGTTGGCAAGGAAGTGCAGCTCTGGGAGTGGGTGTCTCCCAGTGGGACTGGGCTATGCCCCCCTGTGTGTTGTAACACAATCTCTTGCCTTATTTGGGTAGAATATTCTATCCGTCTTCTCCCCAATAAATAGGGAGGTTGGGGTGCATTTGCTCTCTTGCCCCTTGCCTCCCTTGCTCCTCCTGACCTCCAGTACAGGAACTGAGCCCTGAGGCTGCAGAGCCAGCCGCCATCCCTGCCCTGGAAATAGCTATTTTGCATTTGTGTGGTCTTTTCCTTGCCAGCCCAATTCAGGCTGGAGTGACCCTGAATCTTTTTGTTTGGGGCTATACTAACTACATTTTTGAGATCCTTAAGTATTCAGTTTATGTATCTTTAAATTAAGATACAGTTCAGTATGCTTTATTCAGTATGCTTTAGTTAAATTGTAAAATGTGGATGATATAACTAAAATTAATAACATTCTACTATATAAATAATAAAAGTGACATAATAACTTGAACAGTATTTTATCAAAGTATTTATATTATCTACTCAGAAAATATTCAAGATCAAATAGACATTGTATGTAAACAGAAATGCACTCTTTCTTGGGTAGTTTCTCAACCTCTCTGATCTTCAGTTACCTCATCTTGCAAGAGGTAACAATATCCACCTTGTATGGTATGAGGAAAGAATTTAATATAAAATATGTAATTTGTTTGGCATGTAGTAAACATTCAGTAAATTGGAAACAAATATTAATTTTCTTAATACTATATACAGAAACCAAATAATGCTAGCAAACAAATGGGCCTTAAATGCAGTTTTAACATTCATAAATTTAGTATAAACTATAAAGATGAGAATTATTTAAAGTGAACTTATAACACAAATGTAACTTCTAATTTGTGTCTCAGTTATTTAATAAATAATTTATAGAAGAAAATCATTCATGCTAAAGGAGTAAATATGATGCAGAGTAAAATATTCATCCTTAGCACAAATGAACTGGCAAATGTGATTTAAGATCACTGTTTTCTTAAAGTCACCTGGGACCAAGGGAACTGAGTCAGTAAATCTGTAAACCTTGTGGAAATGGGTTTTTAAATGAAATCGTTGATATTTTGCCTGTGGTCATAGAACTGGGTGTCCTTGCAATTGGCCCTAAGATATTCATTTATCACATAAAAATCCCTAGTTTCTGTAACCGAGACTTTTATTTTCTGACTTCTTTTTTGCTGATATGTGCGTTATTCAAAGTATTATTTAGAGAATTTTAGCAAGTCCTCCAAGGCATTATTTAGAGGGCAGCCATTTCTCACTAGCTTCATTAAATAGACAAAGGATATAAATCAGCCTGATAAAAACCCTCCTGGGCATAGGTGTAGTCCAATGGAAGTGTTAAAATAAACTGAGTCTTTAATGAAAAAAAAAAAAAAAAGATTGCATAATGCTGAGCTACTGATATTTTAAGATGAAGTGAGTGTTCACTTTCTTATCCTTGCATGGGAAATCTTAACTGTGTCTTTGTTAAGTTACTTTGTCTTCAAAGGTACCACTTTGGGTTTGTATGATTTCAAAAGTTACTAATACCCAGATTTTGCTCTTTCTTTAATCTGATGCATTTGGTATGAAGATGTGTCTTACTCATAGTAGAGAATCTTGGTGAGGATTCAGCAGCCTGAAATTTAATTGAAGGGTGTCCTACTGCATGGGTATTCATGTGAGAGCACTGAAAGACTTTAAAAGTGTAATCACAGAATAGAGCAGATGATCTAGCCAGGAACATGGTAAAAAGATTCTCATTGTAACCACATTTTTATATGAACAAAATCAAAATGTGGTTTATTGTGAGATTAGATAACATTCAATTATTGAAAATGTGTATTGGAAATGATAAATAGCTGGGGAAGAGGGAAGTGGGCATTGTTATGGATGAAATATTCACCCTGCTGACACTGCTCTAGTTTTATGTATAACTGCTATTTAATGAAGGGGTTTTAAAAATGTTTTTGATAATATCAGAATATGCTTAGGATATGGTAAGTAAAAATAAAAAAGGTCACAACATGTTAATACAATATAAATTTAACTTAGAAAATAGAGGAAAGTTTAAAAACATTTCAAGATGTAAATAACAATCTTTAAAGGGACATAATGGGTAGTTGGGTATTTTCTCTATAATTATTTGCAAACATCCTAAATTCATCCAAAAAATTACTAAAAAAAATATGGAAGCATTGAAAAATCTTCAGTGTATCTACTATTCATAAGAAAGAATCTACAGTTTGATATGAAAAGTCAATATTGTTTTTAAAAACCCATAAAGCAGAAACTTCCTTAGTCACTTTACTACCATGCAGGATAGCATAAGAGAGAACCATCGTTCAAACAGAACTGGGGGGATCCAAGCTTAGACTTGTGGCTTAGTCCTAGAACCTTGAGTTGAGTTCAGCCATTTTTATCTTTGTGACTTAAGGCAACCAATTTAAGCTTTCATTTCCTCACAATTATGATCATAAAATTGCAGTGATATAATTGTATAAACAATGATAGAACCGACCTCATTGGTTTTATGAGAAATGATTGAAATCATCAGGGAATAACACTTATTCTGGTATCTTACCCAAAGTTCTTTTCTTTCCTTCTCTCTCTCTCTCTCTCTCTCTCTCTCTCTCTCT
>NW_025999961.1:243402-250810 GCF_001458135.2 Marmota marmota marmota | reverse complement strand
TCTTCCTTGATACTCCAGATCATCTGAAGCATGTATATCCTGAATTCTTTATCTGACATTCCATCTGCTGCAGCTGTTACCTCTTCTAAAGTTGCGTTGACCTGCATTGCTTGTGGTCCTTTCTTTCCTTGTCTTTTCATACTGCTTGCGTATCTTTCCTGCTTTTCAAAAGAGAGTTAAAATAATTTTTTTCATTACTATCAAGACAATGATACCAATAAAAGGAGTAAATTGAACAAGTGTTCCTTTGAGTTGTTTAATTATGTAGTATTATTCCTGCTTATAAAGGTATATAATCTGGAGTTTATTTTGATTTGCTTCTTAGAAATAATTCAAAAAAATTCTCATTTTGTGCAATAGTATTATACAACACTTATTGCCAAATAGGAAAAAAAAAAGTACTCATGAAACTTAATCTTTAATATATGCATATTTAAACTAGTTTTCATTTTAGCTTGAGAGTATATGCAAACTGAAGTAGAAATATAGTTACTGATTTTGGTTTTGCTTAAAATTCATGAAGCTCTAAGACAAGCATTCTTGTATCATAAAAAACGTGGAAAGGAAGATGATATTGTGAAAGTTGAGGAAACCAATTTATGTTTTTTCAGAATCCTTTATTGCCTAGCTCCAGAAGTTAATATTTGCACCATTTTATCTGCATGCCCCAGGCAGTGTACCTTATCACAACATACAATGAGAAGCCCTTTAACTTCTCTTTTAATTTGCTGTTTATTCGAGATGAGTGACAACCTTCAGAACTGCTTGAGAAGTGAATGACATATAAGCTAGCTGTCATAGTGCTTCACACAGAGAATGTGTCCCAAAGTTCAGCTCCTTCCTTCTCTGATATTCCCATAGAACACCTGCATCTCATAAAGGAAATCTTATTAATTTTGTCTCCAGATACACTTCAAATAGCTGGGAATCTGTTTTGTTTCAGTCACCGGAACTCAGCCAATCACTGGACTAATTTTGACTAAAAGTTAGTTAGAAAGGAATTCTTTTTCCTTCCAGCAAAATAAAACAACAAAGGCTGCCTTTCCTTAAAATGATAATGTGCATTTAGCTAATCCTATCCTGTTTAAAGCAATATATATATATATATATATATATATATATATAAATTTATCTCATTAGGGTTCTGCTTTATTGAAAGGGTGATTGTATCAGATAATGGGAAACTGTCTAGCATGAACTGTCTTTGTTATTTCTGACATGAATAAATATTAGATTAATTAGAACATGTGCCAATATCACAATCGCAAATACGTCTTTAAACACCATCAAAATGAGTAATATGAACTTTTATATTATTAAATACATATTTTTCACTGAAATTATGAGAACAAACACACTTAGTGAAAAAGCATTATCAGGATTATTGCAAGTCTCAATTTTTTTGTGTGTTGAATTTACATTATTCCTTAATTTTTAAAATAAATCTAAGCATTTTGTTACTAAAAGGATGTAAGTCAATAAAGCCAAGTAATAATTGCTTTAACTAGTCCAATGGAAATTAAAGACTTTTTTTTTTAATTAAAATCATATTCACTGGTTGTTTGGCTAGATTTTTTACTTTAAAAAGTATTGTTGCCCTGTGATATAAAAATATCATGAGTAAATGAAATGAGTTAAGTAACAATAGATATTATCAACTCACTCTGGGAGGGGTTCTACTTCTAAATAAGAGTTTGCAAATCAGAGCACATCATGCTGAGACAGTAAGTCATTAGACTGGTAAGGATTAAACAAAAATAGCATTTATAAATACCGAGAGTGTCAAGTCATGATTGTGTCATGTCTTCCATGAAAGAATGCATGTTAGAGAGGCTGGTGTTGAGATTATTGACATGGAAAGCAAAGTTCTCTCTGGCATAAAACATCCAATGCAAATTGGAAGTGACACTTTGGTCAGAAAAAGACAAACAACAGGAAATGGAATGTTTTTGTAACTTGAGCAAAAAAGATCAAAAACATTTCTTCTTCTTCCTTTTTCTTTCTCTTCTCCTTTTCTTCTTGAATTGGGGCTTTGAGTCCTAATACTCTGAAGATGTGCTGAAGAAGGTAGGCACAGAGGTGTGAGCATAGACTGGTGAGGGGCGCTGGAATCTTCTGGAATCCAGGCTGGGCAGGGAGGGCAGCCGTGGGGTGAGGGGTACCACAGGGCATCATAGTGAAGCAGAAAGAGAAAAGCAACAAGGAGTGCAAATCCCTGGTGTGGGGAGCCAGAGTCTAAATAGAATTGGAAGGAAATTGCCCACTAGGAAGGGAGGCTGAGCTCAGGTTTTTAGACCCTGATCAGGGCAAGGAAGTGCATTCTCAAAAGAGCAGCTTGCCATTAACTTTGGAGTCCAGGTGGAATGATGAGGTTGCCTGATCATGTATAGGAAAAGCTTTGATGTGGGATGACAGAGCTCAGATAGGTAGGGAGCTGACCACATGTGGCTGTGAGTGTCCGAGGACAGTTCTGCTAAGGAGATGTCCTCTGGGGCAGACCAGTGTGAAGAGGGTCACCACATGGAAACTAGTCAGAGTTGAGAAGGAGTGAGAAACCAAGCACAATGAGGAGGGTGCCCGCTGGGGAGGGGTGTGGACTGCATGAGAAATCTAAGCCAGAGCAGTGTGATTGGGGGACGAGGTGTTAGCACATATAGGGGGAATTTACTACAAACCAGAGTGCTGAAAATTAGATGTATTTAAGATAAGGAGACCAGATTCATGCTGACAGAGAAGGGTGTTACAAATACAGAATGGGACAAAAGTAGAATGAGTCCTGCAGTTTGGATTAGCATTGGAGATAGCAGTATGAATTGTGTGGCTTTCAATATCTGTGGCTATATTTAGATGTCATTATGTGTGTATATTTTCATAAATTTGATTAACATATGGCATTCATTTTTAGACCTGATGTAAGTTGTTTTGACTGAAAGCAACACTGTGAGTTTGACCTAGTTAAAACACCCCTGACCCTGTGTGGTTGTTTGTGATATAGCCCACTTATTTCTCATCTCAAAAACTCAAAAACCAACACTTCGTACAGGCTGAGCACAGGAGCATTGCCCGCGTTTTCTTTAAGTTATACAACATATGACCCCCAGGGAAAGGCTCAAGAGAGACCTTAATAAAGGAAAAATCACAATCCTGTCTTCAACATACACACACACACACACACACACACACACACACACCTTGAGCTTCTTGCATCTCCCAGACTTTTTTCAGCCACTTGTCAGTACTAGGATGCATGTGTATGAAGCTTGCATGGTTTCACATATTTTGGTTTCTCTCATTTGTCTCACCTCACTGAAACACTCAAACTTAAATTGTCCCCCAGTCAGTGCTATTCTGATTGTGGCCACTTAGAGAGAGACCTCAAGACCATTAGAGAAACCATAACAAGAATTTACACACAAACACATACATACACACTCACATTCTAGTTCTGTCCAAGAGAATCTGCAAGCAAAGATATAGCCCAATAACAATGAATATACCTATCACACAGACATTTGCTTCCAGTTATTGTTGAGGGCCACAGACAAGTCAAGATGGCGCCTGACACTTTGCCAAGAGGAGTGGTTTGAGAAGTAATGCCAGTGAGCCATTAAGACGATGGAGATTCCTTAATGACTGACTGCTGTGTCTAGATTATGTCAATTAAGTTAAGCTGTGTATAATTATTAAGATGATGAGGATTCCTTATTGGTTGACTACTGTATCTAGTTTATGTTTATTAAGTTAAGCTGTATGTAATTAGTTAAGTATATATACCTCTGCTGTCCGGCAGAGAAGCGGCTCCTGCTGTATGAACCTCCACAAATTGCTTGTCACCCTCCGGTTATTTTGCCCAGCAGTTATTTCTCTCCAGTTGAAGCAACTGGGGTTCCCCCCAAAATAGCTGAGTTCAAGAAGAATACAAGATAAATCTGGAATACTACTTTCTTCCAAAAGCAAAAACTTTCTCAAGAATGATGGTGATACACCTAGAGTTCACAGAGTAAGCTTGAAGTGTCTTCCATTGAACAAAGCATTCTGCTGTCATATATAAATAAAAAAAGATAAATAATGATAGTTAAGCCTTGTGTCCCATCAGATAAAATGCAAATTCATGAGTTCAATAGATGGATAAATAGGGTAATAAACCGAGAGTTTTATGAGAAACTTATAGTTAAAAGTACCTTCCTGCAATATTCTCACTAATTATAAAAGAGAAACATTAATATTACAGTGGAGAAGGGATCAAATTAAATAAAACATCAGACTAAAAATGTATCATGTACCACCTAATAGAATGCAACAGAACATTACATCACTTCTGAGATATTCCTCTAAAAGATCCATAACCTGAATTTAATCAGGAGGAATCATCAGATAATTTTATAGATTATACAACTGCAGGCTTTGAAAGTTTCATAGAGATTAGAGGTATTTGAAAATAAAATACAGCAGATGATTCTTAGCTGGAACAATTCAGTATTAAAGACAATATTGAGTCAATTGAGTTAACTCAGATGACATTAAGGTTCATGTCACAGAAACATACTAGTGTTAATTCCTCGAGTTGGTGATTGTATTATAATTATGTGAAAGAAGGTCTTTATAAGAAATATACATTAGAGTATTTGGAGGTAATTGGATATCAGATTGACACATTTTTGTGAAATACTTCAAAAAAAATTCCCCTAAAACAGAACTATAATGACTTTAGCTCTTTGTAAGTTGGTTATCTTGGGCATTTGTCATAGTCTTAAAAAGCTTACTAAACTACTGGCAATTTTTGAGAGCATTTCAATATTACCAGCAATGTTTTTTTAAAAAGCAAAGATCTGCTAACCTAAATTTTTGAGTCAAGGATCCCAAATGTACTGACATAGATCTTATACAGCAATCAATGAGTCAGCATATATCTGGATCCAACAGTCTATATGAGATGACTTATTTAATTAAAACTAAGAAAGAAATACATAGTACAGAGGGGTTGGTCTCTTTGCAACTGATATACCCACTCTCACTGCGCTGAGGAGGTCTCAGGAAAGGACTACAGCTGGAAATGTGCTGGTATGAAGTAATGACTCAGAGGTCCTCAAGGCTATTAATGTTTTAAAGGTGCACCTTCTAGTGATGAGTGCCTAACAGGAGGCCCATGCTAGCTCTCTTTCCTTGACTCTATGCATTAATGCATCTGCTTGCACACATGTTACCCATTCTTTCTTGTACCTGGACTTTCTAGCTAAAGCGGATGTTTTAATCAAGAGATATTTTTATTCTTTTTTATCTATAAAATGATCATCATCCTGGTAGCACACTTCTATCATTTCAGCCATGTGAAGGCTGTGGCAGGAGGGTCACAAATTCAAGGCCAGCCTTGACAGCTGAACAAGAGCTTATCTCAATACAAAGAATTAAAAAGGGCTGAGAATGTAGCTCAGTGGTAAAGCAGCACCTCTGGGCTCAATCTCAAAAAAAAAAAAAAATTAAAGGATCATCAGCTAATGTGACATTGGAAAAATATAAATGGAAACAATATGACAATATGCTTAAAATTTAACAGAAATACTTTCTGAATCAAGATAAAAACATATTAAATTACTTCCTCCCTCAGATAGTTTGTGGAAAATCAGATTATATAGTTATTACCTTCAGGTATCTTATCGAAAATATGAGACTCAATTCCAGGAAAATATGTTGCTTAATTGGTTCTAGGTTTCAGGATCTCAGATCAATTATATATTATAAACTAAAATTTCTTCAAATCCCTTGTAATTAAAATAATTTCAGAATATTAAAAAACAGAATATTGAGACAATACACTGAGAAATGAAGTGTCATTCAATGTAATTAAATTTGCTTTAAGTTTTATTTTTAATAGGCATTGATAAAAATTTAATAAATTATAAAAGTTATAAAACAGGTGATGTTCAAGTACTAATTTATTTGATAAGACTATAAATTGAGTTGGAACTTTAATGTATCTTAATGATTAGAATCTGCCAAAGCATCTGTATTTGAGATTAAAACTAAACAGTATATTAAGGAAAGTACAAAATATTACTAACCTTATGGTACTTTGAATTTTCTTTATTTAAACATGCCTCAGTTTATACTTCCAAAATCACAGCTATAGATAATAGTATGTTGACCACTGAGTTTCTTGCCCATCCACGGTAGCAAGATTCTGGCTTGTTGGGTTTTAGTTCTCCCCCTTCTTAACAAAAACTCAGCACTTCCTAGTAAGGTGGTCCTGAGATTTCACTCTAGCTATGGATCTGGTGGTCATGAGTGTATGTGAGTACCTATGCTGAAAAAAATTGTTGTCTTATAAAGCACTTTATAAGTTGGTTTGGAGGACTCTGAACAGTCTATTAGGGATGCCTTAGCTTCAAACAAGAGAAATGAACCCTTTTGCAGCCACGGTGAGTTCAGGGGAGCAGGCATTGAAGGTTTTCAAGTGCACCCAGGCCAGATACCCTTCACTTCAAGTATCCGAAGCATACCTTTTCCTTGTCAAGCTGTGATTGGCATGGGAAACATGAGTAATCTGAGAATAATTTTTACACTTTTATGATCAAGTGCTGTGTTTCATTTCTAGCTCTGTTTTCTGTCTGGCTTCAAGAGATGATGATCCCTCAATTACCACCACCTATACTCTCATCTTTTACACATTACTTTAAATTCATCATTAACAGAGCTGAGCCAATGATTTCCTACCTTTAATGCACAAATGGCATTTAGCCCTAGCTACCTGATTCCAATAGTTCATATAGTTACTGTCTTTAAAATCTCTCAAACCTCACAGACCCAAAGAAGGAAATCCACCCCCTTCCTGCCATGTCTTATCTATGTCACCATTGGTGAATGTTTGTGTAGTCACTGGGCCATCTGTTAACAGGGGTTTGACAGACTATCAACACCTCTCCTGCCACGAATGCCTGCACTGTCACTGTCACTCAGTTAGTGAGTTAACCAGCTCTAGAGTCACATCTGTGAAGATTGCCTCCTGGAACCATCAGTTCCAATGATATCCAAGTCAGTTTTTCTAGAAACACAGCCTGATATTCTTGTGTAAATAATTTATTGATCAAGAGTCCTCAGAAGAAAGAGAGTCAGTGAAACATAAAATTTGGGAGATTAGTGACATGGCTGAATTGAGTTGCCTGTTGCTCACCTCCCTACTAAAAGGTACCACCGCAAAGTATAAACAACTGTAGTCCAACTGTTGTGACTGGGAAGTCCCCTGCACAGCAGCAGTGAGATCCTTGTGAAACATAAAGACCCAAGACAACACCCCGGAGAGGAGAGAAGACACTCAGATGCTCCAGGGCTCTCTACCTGGTCTAACCTGGTCTAATATATATATATATATATATATATATATATATATATATATATATATATATATATATAT
>NW_025999961.1:237896-243392 GCF_001458135.2 Marmota marmota marmota | reverse complement strand
TATATATATATATATATATATTTTTTTTTTTTTTTTCCCCTCATAGCAAAGATGGATTTCCTTCCACCTCCTGGGTCGCTGGGATCACAGTCATATGCTGAAGTCTGGCTGGGCAAAATAATCAGGGGGCGAGTGACAAGGAACTTGTGAAAGTTGATACAGCGGGAGCCGCTTTATTGTAGGAATACAGAGGTATATATACACTTAACTGATTATACACAGCTTGTTTCAATTAACATCCAGATACATCAATTGGTCATTAAGGAATCCTCATCATCTTAATAATTACATACAGCTTAACTTAATTGACATAATCTAGACACAGCAGTCAGTCATTAAGGAATCTCCATCGTCTTAACGGCTCGCTGGCATTACTTCTCAAACCACTCCTCTTGGCAAAGTGCCAGGCGCCATCTTGACTTGTCTGTGGCTCTCAACAGTCATATACCACCATCCTGGCTGAAAATAGATCTTTTGAATCAATTCAGTTAGAGGAAATGAAGAAAAAATGAATGAAATTAATGAAAAATCTAAGGGAGCTATGGTACAACATTCAATGGACAAATATTTTCATTACTTCTGTACTGGAGGGAGAAGAGTTGGAAAAAGGCATTGAAAGTATATTTAACAAAATAATAGCTGAAAAATTCTCAAATACTAGGATAGTTGGGGAAACCAGATCCCATAGAGCTCAAAGAACCCTAATTAGACTCAACTCATGCAGTCCTGTCCAAGACACAGAATAAGCAAGCTGTCCAAATGAAAAGATAAATAATTCTTAGGAAGAGAAAAATATTAAATAACATAGAAGGAAATGTTAAATGAATAATAGCAGATTTCTCTAAAATTGAGGGCCAGGATAGAATGGAATAATATATTCAGAGCTATGAACACTATATCCAGCGAAGTTAGGTTTCAGAAACAATAAAGAAATAGTCTTTTCAGACAAGTTAAAACTGACAGAATTTTTCTCCATCATATCAGGCTTACAAGAAATATGTAAGAAGAGGCCAGAATTAGAAATGAGTAAAACTACTGTGATGAAGATATAAATAGATTATAAAAAGTACTGGTAGAGTAGATATGCAAATGATAATAACAAAATAATCAAACAGTATCACTAAAGAAAAAACAAACAAATAAAGAAAACTAGTTGGAAGTACCAGAAACCATGAGGAGGGGGGGGAGCACTCTCTCCTGAGAATGAAGAATGAATATCTCTTGATATTGCTTGGTTGCAACTGCCATTTGACATTGGTGATCATTCTTCTCTTTCCTTTGCAAGAGTTACAGGGAGAAAATGCTTTCTGAGTGGTTTCTATTTAAAATGTAAAATAATAATAATACTGTTGACCCATGGGGCCTACCAGACATTTACAGAATGTTTCATATAACAGCTACAGATACACATTCTTTTGGCAGTACTGGGGATTGAACCCAGTAAAGTTTTACCACTGAACTATATTCCCAGCCCCTTTTAGTTTTTATTCTGAGACTTGTGATCATCATGCCTCAGACTCCCAAGTCACTAGGATTACAGGTGTGTGCCACCATGCCCAACTAGAACACACATTCTTCTTATCACATAAGGAATGACAGCAAAACAAGTTCAAAGACTTGTTTGAAGGAGCAACAAAACCTTTCAAAATGATTTTAGATGTGCTAAGTTTATAAAAAATTGTTAAAAGTGAAGAAAATTAAGATGAAATTTCCTTCATAATAAGCATATTTAAGAAACCCCAAGGACCCCAAAGAGTTGTGAAATATTTAAACATGTTTTAGAAGTTGCCAATGTGAAGGCATTTTTCAGGGTTTCCAATACATAATTCTCTTAAGAATCTTATCTTTCTCGGGAAAATTTTATGAAAAGAGAAAACAGGAAAAAAATGATTTTCCAAATCCATGAAAAATACATTTTAAAAGGAGAAAAGAAAGTATATTTAAGAGTGTTTCCTAGGACTGGGGTTGTGGCTCAGTTGTAGAGCACTTGCCTAGCATGCGTGGAGCATTGGGTTTGATCCTCAGCACCACATAAAAAATAAATAAATAAATAAAATTAAGGTGTGTGTGTGTGTGTGTGTGTGTGATGTGTGTAAAGAGTGTTTCCTAGAAGCATCCTTGGAACCCAGAGAGAAACACTCTTTGTCAATGGCAATGATTTCAAGAGTGTGAGAATGTGATGATAGATGTTTTACATCTTGTCACCACATTTCTGAAGTTGCCTTATCACTTCTTAAAGTTCTCTTAGTCCAAGTGAACCCAGGGAAATCATGTAACTGGTGATGTGTGGTTTTTGAGTGAATGATTTGATCACATCACAAGAAGTATGTTCTCTTTAGTAAATTGAATTGGCGTACTTGTCAAATTAGAATGCAGATAAAATATTTAACAGCATTCTTGAGATTTAAGTGACAAACATTGAAACACATGTGTACAATTTTTGACCTATCAACACACTGGTGAGATAATTACAATAGTAAAGGTAATAAGCATATTTATAATTCCCTCAAATTTCCTTGTGCCTCTTTATAATCCCTCCCTGTCTGACTTCATCATCTGTCCCAAAAAAACCTCTGATCTTCTGTAACTTTAAATTAGTTTGCATTTTATATAATATTACATAATGAAACCATACAAGATACACTCACTTTTTAAAAATATTTTTTATTTGTTGATGGACTTTTATTTTACTCATTTATTCATATGCAGTGCTGAGAATCAAAGCCAGTGCCTCTCACATGCTAGGCAAGTGCTCTACCACTAAGCCACAACCCCAGCCCGATACACTCACTTTTTTTCTAGCTGCTTTCACTCCACAACTTTTGATATTTATCCACTTGGTGCTTTTGTTAATGATTTGTCCCTTTAGGTTGATGGGTAATACTCTATTATGTGAAGATGCTACAACTTGTTTGTTAGCTTTTGATGGACATTTGGGTTATTTCCTGCTTAGGGCTATTACAAATAAATTTGTTGTGAACATATGTGAGCAAATATTTGTGTGGATATATATTTTCATTTTTCTTAGGTAAATATTTATGAGTCGATTGACAGGATCTCATGTTTAAATTTCTAAATCATTGTCAAATTGGTTTTTCCAACGTGATTTTTGCCATTTTACATTACCACTAATAAATTTGGCATAGATTTTTTTAGATAAATACCAACATCATGTACCATATATTTAAAAAATACATTTGATTTTTATGTAAAGTAAATTTTCTATTATTTCAAAGGCATCATTAAAGAAATAGAAAGATAGTCTATAAGTTGGGGAGAAAATATTTACCAAATGTACATGTAATAAAACATATACTAAAAGTATAATGAAATCTCAAAACTCAGTACTAAGAAAGGAATGACCTCAAAATAAAATGAACAAAATATCTAAATAGTTCATTAAAGCAGCAGTATGGATGTCAAGTGTGTGTGTATAAAGATGGCAACATCATTGGTCATTAGGGAAATGTAAATTGAATCTACCATGAGATACTGATAAACTTTAATCAGAATGCTTTAATTAAAGAGTCAAACCACATTTGTTAATGAGGATGTGAAAGAATTGGAACTATCATACATGGTGGTAGACGAAATAGTTTAAGTGTCTATTGAGTGAATAATGGTGTGCTAGTTTCTGTGTGAGTTTTACACTTCCTACACTGTTGACACTAACTAGAGGTACTTGTACCTCGCTAACTGCTTTATTCTTAAGGAAGATTAAAAAAACTAATTTATTCTTATGGAATCCTTTTAGGCCTTATTTTATTATAGGGATATTATCCAGGCCCTTTTTAGGGGGTACATACCAGGGAGATTGAACTCAGGGGCATTTAACCATTTAACTACATCCCCAGTCCTTTTATTTAATTTTTAATTTCAATACAGGGTCTCACTAAGTTGCTTAGGGCCTTGCTAAGTTGCTGAGGCTGGCTTTGAACTTGTAATCCTCCTGCCTCAACCTCCAAAGTTGCAGAGGTTATAGATATGCACCACCGATCCCAGCCTGAGCGCTTATTCTTAAAACATTCTTTTCTTCTCCTCTGTGAAACCTCATACTTTCTTTCTCCTTCCCTTTTGACTGTTCCATCCCAGATTTTCTTTCATATTTCTCTTCTTCCTATTTTAATGCTGATGCTCTTTGGACTCTCTCTTAAAACTTATTTTCTTCTTATGCCACAAACTCCATAAGGTATGCCAACTCATCCAGTCTCTATAGTTCAATGACACAGGCATTGATTGATTGCAATTGATGCAAGATTATATCTACCTACCTCTTTAAATCATTTCAATTATTCTGGTCACACATACATAGTCTCTTTAAAATAACAAACTCTTTGTAAATGGCAAAAAAGTAAATAAACCTTAGACTCAGCCTTTCCTAATGTATTTGTCTAAACTCTTCTCTTGTGTATTTTATTCTTAGTCTTAACAAATATATTCTTCAAAAATGATATTCTCTTTTATTTAAGGGCCTCCCCAACTTCTTGGAACATTCTCTTAGTTTCTCCTGACCACTTATGTCTTATGAATTTATATATCACTTCTTATTCTTCCATTAATTTATTCAAGGATGAGTTAGATGTCTGTATTGTGCCCAATCACAGTACTTCAGAAATTTTGTGATATTGAGTTATCTGAATTTCCCATCAGAAAGAAAGAACTCTGAGAACATGGACCTTATCTATGTTTCCCACCACAATATCTCTATACTTATAATATTATATTGTATAATATTAGTTTGCATGCATAATACATTAATAGAATAATACAGAAATGAGAACCTCTGTGCTTACCAAAAGGGAGGCTTATAGGCAATTGAGAAAACTAAGAGTAGTCTAAGTGTAGAAGTGAATGTGAGCACTCAGATGAACAAGCCTTTGGTAGATGGGAAAGGGCTGACCTGATCAACCCTCACTAATAAATACAAGAGGCTGTCACCCTACTTCAAGGCAGTTTGACATAACAGTCTACATTTGGAGATGTCCACTATGCTTCAAGATTAACAAATTAAAACAAACGGGGGAAAAAAAAGACTAGCAACATCAACAAACACCACTAAAAAAATCTGGATATTGGGAGGAAGAAGGAAGCTATCTTATTAAAGTTCACCAACACCAAGGAAATTGAAGAAAACTCATTATAAGAAGGAGAATGAGGGGCGAGGAAAGAAGGAAGGAAAATAAGAAAAGGGGGGAGGAAAAGAGAGAGCGAGAAAAACATACAAGATGCAAACTTAGCACCAAAATAAAACCTAACTTGGCATTACTTTACACTAATTTGATTCAAAATGTAAAACTCTTCAATGTGTTATCATTCCCTCTCTCATCTTTTATTCAACCTTTTTACTGTTATTGAATTTAAAATTTTCCCAAAGATTTTACTAGATCTTATGTTCTTTCTTCAGAAAACATATGGTACTCAATTTTTTTTGAGAGAGAGAGAATATATATATATATATATATATATATATATATATATATATATATATATATATAT
>NW_025999961.1:204439-235840 GCF_001458135.2 Marmota marmota marmota | reverse complement strand
ATATATATATATATATATATATATATATATATATATATATATATTTGTAGATAGACACAACACAATGCCTTTATTTTTATGTGGTGCTGAGAATCAAACCCAGGTCCCACCCATGCTAAGCGAGCACTCTACCAGCCCCGTGGTTCTCAATTTTAATGCTCATTGTGCTACCTATGAAATTGTACATTTGATTCCCGAGTTTTATTACTTATTGAGGATGTCTAAAAAACTGCATTACATGTAGAATAATTACAAGTAATTAAAACATAACATGAGTAATTCTAGAGACTTGGAAAACAGAAGATGGATGATAGCTGAGTTTGTCATGGGATTAACTATTGATAAATGAATGATTTCAGAGTTGATTTGACAAGAAGACTGGCTAGAAGTACATAGCAGAAAAATGACTCATAAATCAATTTTTTAAGCTAAATTGCTAAATACCACTGAATTTCTTTCATTAAAAAATAAATACTACAAATATTTGTCTATGGATTTGGGCAAAGGCAAATCAGAACTTCTTTTGCTTATACACATGAATCTCTGCCCATCTTTTTTAATATTTATTTATTTAGTATGTTTTAATGTGGTACTGAGGATCGAACCCAGGGCTTCATGCATGCAAGGCAAGTGCTCTACCACTAAGCCACAACCCCAGCCCCTGCCCAGTCTTTATTTCAAATAAGAGAAATGTTTTTAACCTTTGCTTACACAACACATGGCTCTTCTATGAATACCTTTATTTTATCCAAGTCTGCTTTGCTCAATAGCATTTTTCTTGTCTGTAAGGACACCTTAATGAAAAAAATATGTAGAATATTCCTTTAGAAACCACCAATAGATTCATTCTCTATCCTGCATATATACAATGATGTCATGACAAATTTATGTGGGAAAAACTGGCTCAGCTGAAATAACAAGTCAAATTAATTTTATAATATTTTATATATGAATAATAGCCATTTCACTGCTTATTTTATTTGTTTTTTGGATAAACTTTATTGTATATGTTGAAGGTTTACAAAATGATATTATTGGACATATTAAAATGATTACAGTAGTGGGCCAAATTAACAGGACTATAATCTCACATATTTAACTTATTTTGTAATGAGAGCAGCTAAAAAATCTATTTATTTAGCACAAAACCCCAGTATGTTTTTATTTACTACAATCTTCATGTATGTCAGGTCTCTGGACTAGTAGTAGATGTGTAGGATGATTATTTCACTTTGGTATTATGGTATGGTGAGAGAGTAGAGAGGAAGAGAAAGTCTGTGTGGGAGATTGAAGATATAACCTGAGTTCCATTATCAATGAAATCATAAATACGCTTATGACATCTTTACATGCTCACAGTTGTTGGTCAGATTTAGAACAAGTGTGTTACTTTATTGGCATCAATGTGATCATTCCGAGTCATTATATAATCTAATCTTAACAGTTATTTTGCATTCCATCCTATTTTTCTCTAGACCATGGTGTCTGGGTTTAAATAAGCACATATTAATAGTATTACATCACCCACTGATTTTTGCTCTGCCTGCAACTCTGAAACTATCAACTCCCTATTAATGATACTCTCTCTGGTTGTTTCTGAATGTTCATCAGAGAATATAATAAATATATTACACAACATGTATTAGACACCACATAGCAATCACCATTGTTTTACAATTTGGCTCTTGCCCCCTGTCTGGTGGTGTTAGGCCAGGGCCTGCCTGTGTTTATAGTGTTCACAGTGCAGCCATCTCCTTGCCTGCCACTACATAACAACCACCACCAAACTCTGAAATTGTTCAAGGCACAAATGTGTTGAATTTTAGAGATTCTCAGGATCTAAAACTTTGCTAATATTTCTTCTTCTTTTGTGTAATATTCTATAAAACTTTTGGGAAAAAATATTGTTTTTCTAAAAATAACAATATAATGATTTGAATGCAAAATGTACTACTTAGGTTAAATAAAAGATAAAATATATCCAGAGAAACAATAATAACATGGGAGACACAAACAAGATAAATTATTCATAGTGATGCATAAAAAAGGTAAAAATATGGAAAATGGAGAATTGAAGTTAAGAAAATTTTTAATAAATATGTAATTGGAGTTACAGAAAGGAGAGATGAGAGAGCATGGGGAAAATAAAATATTCAAAAGGGATTAATAGATGAGAATGTTTCAGAATAGCTGTAAGACAGAAATCCCCAGATTCATAAAGCATAATGAGTCACAAGAAGGATAAACCTGAGAAAACAAATTTTTAAGCACATCTCTATGGATCTGAAGAAAACTAAGTACATAGAAAATTTCAAAGTAATGAAATAGAAAGAAAAATAAAAGATGGGCTTATGATTGTCTTCTTGAAACAAATGAAAGCTGTAAAAGGGTTTAATAGTACCTCTACAATTTAAAATAACAGCTATCTAAATAGAGCCATGTATTCCTTGTAATTACTTTTAAGGAATAAGGATAAAAAAAAACTTTAAAATTAACTTTTTAAAAAAGCAGTGAAAGAGAACTTAAAAAAATAAAAAAGCATTGAAAGCATAGCAAGATGAGCCAGGTGCAGTGTCACTTGCCTGTAATCCCAGCAGCTCAGGAGGCTGAGACAGGAGGTTCATGAGTTAAAAGCCAGTCTCAGGGAATGCCGCTCCTCTGGCATGCTTGCCGCCCAGGTTCGATCCTCATCACAACATACAAACGAAGATATTGTGTCCGCCGAAAACTAAAAAATAAATATTAAACAAAACAAAACAAAACATCAAAGCCAGTCTCAGCAATGGCGAGGTGTTAAGCAATTCAGTGAGACCCTGTCTCTCAAAAAAATACAAAAAATGGGACTCAGAACATTAATGTGACTGTGTTATTATAGTATGCTGATTTTAAGTCAATGTTCACAGCAGCTCAATTCTCATAGCCAAACTGTGGAAGCACCCTAGATGTCCTTCAATAGATGAATGGATTTTTAAAAAGAAGAAAAAAAAACTGTGGTATATAAACACAATGGAATATTACTCAGCTTTAAAAGAGAATAAAATTATGGTATTTTCAAGTACATAGATGGAGTTGGAAATATCATGCTAAGCAAAATAAGCCAATTCCAAAAAACCAAAGGCCAAATGTTTTCTCTGATAAGTGGATGTTGATTCA
The DNA here is from genome assembly GCF_001458135.2 of Marmota marmota marmota. Classification (NCBI taxonomy): domain Eukaryota; kingdom Metazoa; phylum Chordata; class Mammalia; order Rodentia; family Sciuridae; genus Marmota; species Marmota marmota. The sequence continues at coordinate 232,687 of NW_025999961.1, read as the reverse complement.
TAATGGGGAGAGAAAAGGCATGGAGAAAATGGAGGAACTTATTAGAGGCAAAGGGGAGGGAGGGTGGGAAGAGTTCATAGGTGCAGGAAAGATGGTGGAATGAGATGGACATCATTACTCTAGGTACATGTATGATTGCACATATGGTGTGATGCTACATCGTGTACAACCAGAGAAATGAAAAGTTGTGCTGCAATTGTGTACAATGAATCAAAATTCATTCTGCTGTCATATATACCTAATTAAATAAAATAATAAAAAGGATAATATGTATATATCAAAAAAATGAGTGCCCCGAAGTTTAATCCTCAGTACTCCCCGCTCAAAAAATAAATAAATAATAGCAAGAAAAAAGGTCTAAAATGCAAAACAGAAAGATGAGTGATATAATTTATAAGGCCATGGAAATATGAAGGGAATCTTCTGTAAAACAATAGCTGCAATAAATAGTAATATTTAGGAATGGCTGTTGGAGTTAATGTACACAATGGAACTAACACAATCCTCCACTCTTAATATTTACAAAAGGAACATCCCAAGAGCATTCTTAATAGTAGCAGGAAAGAGATAAGTTTAGAGTTTGTGACATATGTGTAATGATGTCTAGAGTAATCAGTAAAACAATCAGAGTTCATAACTTCAAGCCAATGGAGGGCTAAAATAAAATTTAAAAAAATCTTAGTCATCCTAAGGCAGGAAAGAGACTTGGAGAAAATACTAAGTGGGGGAAAAGAGGCAAAGAAAAAAAAAAACTGTCGAAAAGAGAGGTAAACAGAAATCACAAAATAATATGTCAGAAATAACTCAAATACATAAAAAAATCACAGTAAATATCAGTAGACCACAGGTAACAAATATCATCAGAAAACACCATAAGAATAACAAGCAAATCATGAATTGGTATGTTCATTTTTCTATAATAGCTATTATGTTGGTATAAACAACTTTCTGAGAAAAAAGGTAACTTGTTTAAGAGACTTCAAAGAAGGGTTGATAGAAAAGATAATGTAGGCACTGAGTACCTGAGTGTGTATGGGAGTTTGCCAAACACACAAAAGGACAAGAATATTCCAGACATAAAAATGGGCATTTATGAACAGTAACTGTGCATATTTCTACTCCCTCCTACTCCGCCCAAACCCCCATTCAATGAAAGAAAGGTAGGGCAGGCGGTGGGAGGAGGAGGGTAAAAGAAAAAATGTTAACTCAGAATTCCCTTTCCACTTGTCAAAGATTTATCTGTTCTGAAACCCCTTTTCCTAACTTTTTTTTTCCTAATGTAAGGCCTTTTCATTACGTAGATTATTTCCAAGGAGCACTGGATCTGTGATTTAGAAATGTTGACAATAACTCAAGCTGTATAATAGAGTACCACAGACCATGTGGCTTAAACAACAGAAATTTATTTTCTCACAATTCCAGAGGCACAAAGTTCAGGATCAAGGTGGCTGTAGCGTGGTTTTCTGGCAAGGCCTATCTTCCTGACTGGTAGGGGGCTGTCTTCTGGATGCATCTTCATCCAGCCCCCTTTCTGTGCACACATGACAAGACAGATCTCTGGTATCTTTTCCTTTTCTCATAAGGACAGTAATCCTAGCAGATTAGAGCCCCACTGTATGATCACATTTAACTTCGAAAGCTCCCTAGAGGTACATCTCCAAAGAGACTCACAGTGGGCGATAGGATCTCAAAATAGGAACTTCAAAAGAAGAGAGTTCAGCTCATAACATTCTTATAATGAAGCATATATAGGTGAGAGAGATAAAGGTGATGTATTGAAGTTCCCATGCATTCTCTACTGTCCTCTTAGATTTGAAACATTATAGTTGATGATGATAGGCAATAGGTTTTGCTTGCTTCTTGATTTTTTCCCCTAATTTTCTTTTTGGCAAAATAAGGAATTGGCAATAAAACCAAATCCCTTTTTCATTTGCATTAAATTTCATTTTAATACTCCATAATACAAAGGTCTGGAAATGACTGGATTAAGTGACTCAAAACTTATTTTGCAAAATATAGCTCAAAATATAATGTTTTCCAAAAAATATTGCAAAAGAAATAAAGATTTGCATTAAATAGAATGAATTTGAAGAATATACAGAAAGTGTTCCCAGATTGATAAATTTACTTCTTCAGTAATGGACATTTAGTCTCTTGTTTTCAGAATAATAAACCAAAAACCACACATACAAACTTCATATCTGTTGTCTTCTTTCAGAGGGAAAATCATTTAATAATCCACTTCCTATACATATATTTATAAAAGAAAATCCATGTGTGCTTTTAAAACTCATTCAATATTTGCATATACGCTAATTGACAAAAGGCTGATGATTAGCTAGCTTCCTGGAACAATCAAGGTATTTAACAACGCATGCCAACTGACACTTGGCAAATACTTCATGCTTGTCTAAGAATTAAATAGGATATTAAACAATGGAAACTTATCATGCCCTATTCAATATTCAGCTCTTGTTAAGTTTCCAAGAAAAAGGAGTTTAAAATGCATTTTAACCATATTCAGGTCTATTATATCTGAATTATAGTTATAGATCCAAGCACTAAAAAACTTAAAGGACTCATAATCAAACAATTTATCCTAATTCTTTCATATTTATTTTCTACGTATAACATATTGAATTCTCCAGATTCCCTATATTCTTCAAGAAAAATATTTTCTTACACACTTATTACTATTGTAATTCATAAATAATACCCATAATGTTTGCATGATGAAATGTATATAATCTCTATATAATCAGTTAATCAGTATATAATCTGTGTGATGTAATCTGTCACTCATGATTATGGGGAATTGAATACAAGAATGAGCATACATACTCAAATGTCAGTGATATCTTTTAGAGGTCTCTATAAACCTACCATCACCTTTTTTCATTTTGTTAGGAAATGGAAAACAGAATACATGTGAACCAACTTTGCCAGCAGTTTCATTTTTTTTAAAGGAAGTAAGTATTTCTAGCATATTAATTCTTAGTGTGGTCCACGAACCCTTCTTAAATCCTTCCAGGGTTTTTCCACGGTTAAAGTCAAGCCATTATTTACCTAACACTCTTGCACAAGTATACAGCAGAGTTTTCTAGAGCTGAATGGCATATGACAATATTGAATCATGAAATGTGTCCATATTTGGAAGATCTTTGTAACTCAGCAAACCAGTATTTTACAAATGACCAGTACATGCTGTGACAAAATCATGTATGGAGGGAAAAGAAATCCCAGTATAAGACAACAATGGACTAAGAAAATGTAAAAAAAAAAAAAACAAACTCTGTAATATGACCAATTTTCACTTATAAATGGGTTTTATTTAAAAAAATTGATGTTCTGATTTTTTAAAACTCTTAATAATTATGATCTTGCTAACCTTAACTCCTGGCCTCTACTCAATATATCTGCATTAAACAAATATTAATACATTTTAATCCCTATGATCAAAAGAAAAATGCACTAGTGATGTTAATAAACTCAAGGATGATAAAATCAATAATAATAATTCTATGCTTGGGAGAATAATATTTAATTCAGGATTAATTATGAAAACCAGTGAGAATAAAAATATGATTTGAGTTGATTTATTTGGTAATGAGAAACAAAAATTAAAAGCGCCCAACATTCATCTGTTTCAAAAGAAAAAGTAGGTTTTTTGTTTTTCTACTGTAGAGTTTAAGAAAATAAAGCAAATGTGCACTCCAGATAAATTATTTTATTTCAAGGTAAAAACTCAAGATATTGTATGCAACTCCATCTTCCACAGTCCCTATACTGACTCAGATGACATTTTCTATAGATTTATTCTCCAGAGACATTTTTAATCATGCTTCCTCACCATTCCTGTTGCCTTTCGTCTCAATCTGTCCTTCTTTGTCTGTAACTCTTCCCAGCTGACTCTCCAGGCTTCAGTATTCCTTTGCACAGATGCCAAATCAAAATCAGAAAAAAATTAATCAATCAATCAATCCCTATCTGCTCAAGTCTATCCTTGATTAACTCTTTGCTGTCTATAAAGTCATGAGCATCCTTCCTGGTTTTGCATCAATCCCTTTGATCTGTTTCTTCCTGTCTTCCATGATTTCTTCTTCTTCTTCTTTTTTTTTTTTTCTCCCTATGGATGGCTTTCAAAACAAACAAAAATCCATCGGATTGAGAAACGTTCACCCTTCTTAACACAGCTCTGTCTATTCATTCTATTTTTATTTTACCAGACACCTAACTACAGTAATATTAGTAAAGAATATTAGTAAATTGCTCAATTCATACATGGGATTGTATAGACTCCAATGTTGCAAGAAATGAAAATTTATGCATCCTCTATCTTTTCTCCAGTTCCTAGTTGATGTTAAATTCTAATTAATCATTACTACAAATGCTTGAATATTTATGCTTTGTTAAATGCTCTAACTAGATAACGGGTAGGAGCAAACAAATTCCTCATAAAATTTAATGTGCTAAAAATATTTCATATTTTGCCTACAATTACCTAATCTTTTCATGAGTCTATCTACTGGGTGATGACAAACAGTTCAAATTCTATTGAACTTAATCTTAATTCTATCCAATCATTCTAACACTATTTGGGGGAAGTATTCAGTCTTCGGTAGTAATTATCAATTTCTTTCACCTCTGACCTCTTCTTCCTTAAACGTGGTATCTATCAGGGATACTATCTTAGACATCTCACACATGTCTAAAGTCACATGCCTACTCATCATGTTCCTCTCCACCCAGCACTCTGTGTTTCTCCTCTGTTCTTCATCTGTGTTGATGGTTACCAAAATCCAAAAACCTGGGTGGCCTCTACAATTCTACAAAAACAAACAAATCCTGCAGAATTATCTTGCTAAAGATCTCTTTCATGTTCTCCTTCCTCTCTGTCTGTTCTATTTGTGCCCTAGATTCCAACCTATTAATCACTCTTTGGTTACTAAAAGAGCCAACTTCTGCTCCTAGCACCTTCAAATACACCCTCCATACTGTGCTGAATTACTCTGGCTCTACCACTAGATTGCTTAACACATGGCCTTGGGATTGAAAATGTCCCAAGATTCAGAGTTTGGCTAAGAATATGGTATGAGTACCATCTTAAATGTAACTGCATTTGCCACAATTCCCTATCCCATCATGTGAGCTCTCATAACTTGGAAACACATGTGGTGTCCCTCAACCCCATGCTCTTGTCTTTTGTCATGGTGTCCCCTTTTCCTGGAGTGCCTTTTATTCTTATTTTATTTTATTTTTACCATTATTTACAAAATCCAAGTACTCGACATTAATTAGTTAACATTACATAATAGAATTGTTCTATTTTGTGCATGTATTTCCTTTAAGCTTATCAAGGCTCTTCAGCAGTAAGCTACTGTTGTGGTAGAAAACCGCATTAGCTAATCACAAGTGACTTCCAACTCTACAGTTCCAAGCCATGTTATTTCCCTCACCCGTCATACCCACCCAATCCTCTAAAACCCAGCTCCTCCACTCTTTCAAAACTCTATTTAAGGCTTTGTTAACTAAAAAAAGGATTGTATCCAAAGAAAACATTTCTGTCACTTTTCTGGATTCTGATAACTCATATATATATTAGGTGCCAAATTTAGATAGATAGGCATCTTCATAAACATAAGCCAAGATCTACTTCCTTCATGAAACTTCCTTAAGAGAGATTTTGCTGATTCATATCATTTTACCAATTCCATAATTTTCCCAGATTTTCCTCCAAAATGTGTGTGTGTGTATGTATATGATAGGCCTGTAAAATACATTAACAGTCCAAACCTCTTCTTTTTGCAGAAAAGGAAATGAGGCCCAAAATTTTGATGAAGGACACATTGCTATTGGGTATGCTGATGACATTTTGTTTTGTTTAGTACCAGGGATGGAACTCAGGAGCACTCAGTCACAGCCCCAGACCATTTTTTTTGGTATTTTATTTAGAGACAGGGTCTCACTGAGTTGTTTAGCACCACCCTATTGCTGAGGCTGGCTTTGAACTCTCACTCCTCCTGCTTCAGCCTCCTGAGCTGCTGGGATTTCAGGCATGTGCCACCACAGCTGGCTGCTAATGAGTTTTTAGTGTTTCTGCTACCCATTGTTGGCATGTTCACCATGGAAATGTGTGTACTTACATATACAGACACACATATGTAGGCATACTACACAGTGTGTTAATATCTCCTTGTCCTACCTCAGGTTTTAAAAGGGTGGAAATCACAGCTTCTCCTGTTTCTTTTTAAAAATCAATACTATCTGATTTTGTTTCTGCACAAAGGGCAAAAGTAAATGTGGACTGCTCCAGGAAGTGCCTCCTTCTACCACGACTCCCTTAACCCAATGCTAAGGCATCTCCCTGACCTGGCCTTGTTTCTACTGGCATAGATCTTATTCACTAGCGTCACTGGCAGCCATATCCAGGGACTTGTGGTCAGGACCAAGTTGAGTGCTGATTTTCCCTAATGATTTTTCTTGACACTGTTCTAGTTTTTCCCCCTGCCAGTGTGGACTGGAAGTCTCTTGAGCAGTTGAAATAGTGGTCATGTATGCATCCCAGAGAGACAGACAGTATTCAACAAGATCTATCATTTCCAGCTACTCTAAATGACTAAATCCCTGTTCCTGCATTTCCTAGCTTCAATACAGGTTTTATGATCCATGCTAAATTTTGTAATTTCTCAAAAAAAAAAAAAAAAAAAAACATTGTCCTCAAAGGGGCAGGGATAGATTTGGTTCTCCTTTGTGGCTTTTGATGAAAGGCATCTGCATTACATATGTTTTAATCTGTAATAATTCCTTGAGGGTCATTCTCATCAACTATCCCCAATTAGAAATTGTAACTGAATAGCCTTGGCTGAAACTTTTGTTTGTTTTGTTTTGTTGAGGTGTGCTACAGATTGAACCCAGAGCTTTGTGTCTGTGAGGCAAGTGCCCTACCACTGATCTGCATCCCCAGTCCCTGCCTCAAGCTCTTTTGATTACATCAGAATTTAGAGAGAAGGGATTCCAGGTTCAGGCATCAGATTTACCTACCTCCATTGAGCTCCAGTTTGACTTACCTGATGCTCTCCTACAAACAATACAGTCCATCTTCCCAGACCAATTCCAACAGAGGCAGGAGGCTTTGAAGAAGCTCTTTTCCATGTGCAGTGCATCTTTCTTTTTTTTTCTTTTCTTTTTTGTAGTTGTAAATGTACAGCATGCCTTTATTTATTTTTATGTGGTGCTGGGGATGGAACCCAGTGCCTCCCATGTACTAGGCAAGCGCTCTGTCCCTGAGCTACAGCCACAGACCTATATAATGCATCTTTCTTAACCCTGATTCAATTTTTCAAATTGATTTCCTGGGGGCCTTGTTTGATCTCCATGTAAGAAACCTACAAACATTTTCTTTTCCAATATAGACATTTCTAAACTGTGCTCAAGTTAACTTATGAAAAGCTTTTAACTTTAATAAAATAATTTAAACATTTTTTATATATGTAGTATTAAAATAAAAATGTAAATGTTTTATATGTCCTATAAAAACAATAAAAGTGGTTATTTAAAAATCATGAATTTTTGTTAGTAAAATAGCTAATTCCTATTTTATGTTTTGAAAATTATATTTCCACATAAACTTCTCTTTTGTGCCAGGTCTTTTCTATATATTAGCAATAGCCAATCAAAATCATGTTTCGTGACCAGTCTACAGTTGATGCTTATTTTAGGGTAGAAAGGATCACTTTTGTACTTCCTTTTCTAGGCACTCTTGACTCAGGTGTTTAGCTACCAGCAGAGGGCGCAACATACACAGGTTAAAGACTTGAAATCCTTAGGGCTATCCCTTTACCTCTTATCCCCAATCACACAACTACCAATGTACAACCCCTTTATTCAAGTGAAAAATAAAGAAAGAAATCTGTAATTTATTGTTTGTTCTTATATCAGATTTCAACCTTTAGCTGGAGACTAATTTTACACCAATGTTCCAAGTTTAGATAATTAGATATAGTTTTAATTGTATATTCAAGGAAGAGAGACAAATTCCTTTGTGGTTTCTTTTCAATTATCAATGATGATTCAAAATTCAAATTAAATTTTGCTAAAACCATTTTTTCTATTGTACATAAATTCATATATGTGATGTGAATTATGTATTATATATTATATGTAATATAATATATAAACATAGCATTGAAACTGCATCTTTTCAGAACTCTATGACTTCTAGAAAAATTTATAAGGCTTTGCATAAGTTCTTTATACTCTCTCCTTTCAACAGAGTCTGATTTAATTTTAAAACTTTTTGTTGTTGTTGTTGTTGTTGATTTGAATGGAGAAAAGTCTAGGGCAAATTTACAAGTGTATTTCATGTCAAAAAAAATTATTTCCATGGATGCAACACCTTATTGAAAAATTCTTGATTGAAAAAAATTGTATGACATTGAAGAAAAGTGAAAAAGGAGCATTGGTGAGTGGACCCAATGCAGGCTACTACTCTTCTAAAAATCTTTTTCTTCCTCCAAGGATGAAGAATGGGGAAAAATGCCTCTCAGAGAAAGAACATTGTGTTTTGATTAATTCCCACCATTGCTGTCTTTTAGAAACACAATCACCCTGCTTCCTATTGGTCCTGGGCCAGCACCAAATCAGAACACAAACACTGCCCTGTCAGGACATACTGTCAGTCTGAGGAAGATCTACACTCACCTTAGGGTTCCTGGTCCCATCTATTAGGAAACAGATCTTCCCTCCCCTGCCCTGTACTCAGGGTTTTCTGTTGTTCTATGTGAGTGAAATTAGAACTGTGAAAGACAAGAGCGAACTTTTCCAAATGCTCTCCCCTCCCCAAACATAGAAACATTCAAGATTTCTCTGGAATAAAATAAATTACAACATATGTACCGTACCTTACCATATGTTATCATCATTAAATATGTTAAATAATATGAAATTTTGTTGATATTCAGTAATTTTATCCATAGCTCTTTCCTATGGTTAATTTTTTCAATCTTATGTATAGATAAATCTGAAAGAAAACAAAATTAATTGAGCCAATATACTTTTTTCTATGATTAATAAACAAGTTGGTTAGTTGCTTATATTATTCTCAAATAAAGACAGTCTTAGTGATTAAATGGTAGATGGTTGGTAGATATTGCTTAAATGCTAATATTACCCAGTTTTTTTAAAAAAACCTACAACAGCCACTATTTAATTTGCTATGGAAATTAATTAAAACATTAATTCAGATTAAAATACTCTGATAATAGCAGAAGAAGCCATTCAATATAAAAAGGTTACGTGTCTTGGCTGTACAGTTTGGTTCTTTTGGTATAAAAACAACTGAGAGGCTGGTTAGAATGTTATATTTCTTTGCACCCTCTTTTTCCTCACTTTTCCCCCTGTTTGTGGCAGAGCAGTCAATAAGGGCCCAGCCAGTATGCAGGCTGCCTGGGATCAAACCCAGACTCTTCTTAGAATTGGGAGGGCTGTTTCCTAAACATCCTGTTCATCTCTGTACCCACCTGTAATTTGAAATGAACAGTGTACTTACCTCACTGGGTTGTCACAGGAAGAAGATTAGCTCAGCTGTTGGTATACAGTCTTTTTTTTTTCTATCCTATAATTGGGTTAACATCTCTATCTTTATACTCAAGAACTTTGTTCCACTCTTCTTTTTCGTTAGTATCTTTAACTTCAACCTCTCATTTTCTACTGTGCTGCTCATCATTCAATGCCAGATGAAGCCAGATGAGACAGCTTATATATTTTCACAAACTGCTTGAAAGGAGAATGTGATTTCATTTGCTGTATCTCTCATTTACTTCTTTTACTTTTGTATTTTTTCTCTCTCTCATCTCTCTCTCTCTCTCTCTCTCTCTCTCTCTCTCTCTCTCACACACACACACACACACACACATACTCATATACACACAATGTACATGCATGTACACTAATCCCTACACAGAAATTATCTTCATTGTTTGACCACTGTTTGGTCAAATTCAATAGATGATCATGCCTTCCATTTCAGTTAAATTTCAACTAAATCAGGGATGTTTGACACTATTAATCATTTTCTTCTTCTTAGATTGCTAACTACTTCCATTTTTATGTTTGGGGTTTAGTTCTCTCAGTTGTCTGATTTTGTCCTTCTTCTCTGGCTCCTCACTTCTCAGTCCTTTAAAAAGCTCTCACTTAATCCACACTCTCCCATAGTAACCTCTATTTATTGTATGACTTCAACTATAAATTGAGATTTTTTTTTACTAAGAAATCTTTGCTCAAATTTGAACCCATTTGTAGCTCTTTCATTAACATCTCACTTCTAAACCATCACTGAGTTTTCCAAGTTCTCCAGATAAGGAGGGAGGAATTCCTTTAAAATATTTTCACTGACAGTAAAAAATACAGATAGCATTTATATTTCACTTAGTACATAGAAGGCAATACTTTAAGAGTTTTACAAATATTAATACAATAAATTTTTATAAAACTCTCTAAAGTAGGTGTTATTATTAAACCTATTTTATAGATAACAAATTGAAATCAAGAGGAGATTAATTTCCCAAATATCACACAGCTAATAAATATAGAAGTTAGGATTTAAACCTAGGCATCTTGCTCCAGAGTCGAAGTCCGTAACTTGATGTTTCCAAAATTTTGTCTGAAATGCATTTTTCTCATCACTAGGAGCACACACACACACACACACGCACACACACACACACACACACACACACTTCCCAGAAGACTGGTAAAACTGGAACAGTTTCATAAAAGAATATTTTTATGTCTGATAAAGTAAAAAACAAATATTAAGTAAAATTCCATTAGTATATAAATAAATAAAGACCCTAAAGTGATCAATGCAAACATAAACAAAAGCTAACAAAAAATGGTAGGTGAGGCCCACTACAGTAATTCCCCTGCCCACTAATGAGTAGCAGCCTACAGGTTGAGAACATCATGGAACTTGACCTCCTCAGTAGCTCCCAGTTCCAACATTTACTTCCACCTTCACTATCATTTTCACACAAATTATCAGTGCCTCATGACTGATATCTTCCTATTGCCTGCTTCCTCATTTTTCTATGCCTCAGTAAAGACTCGTTTAATCTCAGGATTCTCTGCTTTGGAATCTTTTATTGTTCCACAGCATCTTTTGTTCTTAAGAAACCAAGCCCCAAGCAGAGGCTCATACTCATGAAAAGAGCTCATAGGACACCTCAGCTTCAGGCCCCCATGTGATTCCCCCATCCACCTCCACATCACAGCTCTTCATTCCAGCTATGTACTGGAGACTAAGGGAAGGGATAGGAGGTGGAATTCATCATAAAGATTACATAACATGACACCCACTTTCAAAGGACATCAAACCTCATTGCAAATTTTAAAACAGTGTATGTATTCATATAATACAAGTGAAAATACCTCAAAAATGAAAGAAATTATGCATAGATATAAAGGTAACACATTTTGCTCAAGTCAAAGGATAATAAATGTAGGAATTTTGGAAAGTCACTAGGACATCTGTTCAAAGGTTTAAAGTAGAGTTAATGAGCCCAAGAAACATTTTTCACAGATACTTTTAGTAAGAGTCAGGGTTAATAAGAGCAAGGGCAAAATCCCAACTTTAATGTGAGCCCCTAGCAGAAGTCTTTGTGATTCATATTGAAGAAGCCACACCATTACCTCTTAAGAGAACATGGGCTTTATATGTCTTTGTGGAAAGAGTATCTCTCTGATTTTGTTTTTTGCCTCTACATTATTTACTTATTTTCTTTCTCAAGAATGAGAGCTACATAGAATAGGAAGTTTGCCTCTTTCACTGCTATAGTCTCAATGACATTGCTTGTCTAACTTTTTAACATCAGTGGACACATTTACTTTATATTATTTATTTGTAACTTTGGAATAAATTGAAGATTTAATGCATCACTGGAATTGATGAAAAAATAATGATATTCATTATATTATGTAATTATAAGACAGATTGAATATAAACACCAGGCATCAATTTGAATGTCGAACTGTGATGTTTTCACATATTTTAAATACGAAATATGAGCTAGCTTTCATACATATACTATATTATAACAATTTACACTTTAACTGGAAATTTTCTCATGAGTTCTAATGATTGTTTCTTCAAGTTATTAATAGTATCCATAAACTGTCATACAAATTAAAAAATTCAACAGAAGAATATGTTTGTATGAGAGATATTTCTTATTTTTCATGAGTAAACATATTATTCAAATTTGTTATAATTAAATGAATACAAATTTCAACCTTTTTCATGTCCAACATTTCAGAAATAAACAAACTCTAATTTGCAGAATATATATGCATGTTCAGAGCTGTCATCCCACAGCCAGTCAGGATGATATTGGCAAGATCAAATCTATTGCAAAGAAACATAGTGTTTGTCAATTGTGAAGACATATTGGATGATGTCATTCAGTCCTCTTCTCTTTAGAAGTCCCTACTTGGCTTCTTTGTCTTGCCCTCCCTGATGGATTGCAGGATGTGCTTCATATTTTTCTCCATGGGTACAAGGCTCACATCAGTTCAATGGGTCCCATGATCATGATAAGTAGAGAAGAGCTCTGCAGCTGACTTTCCAGGAGACAGAGGTCTTCCTTGGGAGTGCTCAGTAAGTTGGGGACATGTGTTGAACTCTGGATGGGCTTCTCATGCAATGTGCATTAGATGAACATGTGGTGTATCACTGGTGAGTCCCTGAGGAGGGTATTCAGTAATGGTTACTGGCTCCAGGGCACTGAACTCTCAGTGGGTTAAGAGAAGTAAAATGGTCAAGCAGATCATTGGTAATATGAAAAGCTTTGGTTAGAAATTTGTTCCTCAAAATGTACTCCATACCAGGATCATCAACACCACTTTAGAGTTTTTTAGAAATGCTGGATCTCAGTCCTTACCCCACTTCATTTTAACAAAATCCCCTCGTTATTGCATGCACATTCAAGTTTGGCAAGCACTGTTTTAGGGCACTTCATGGAACATAGTAAGTTGGCAATTGATGTTTGTAATTTGGGCTGATTTTTTACACAATGAAAATGTAGAGAACTAAAAGGTTATTGAGATGTTTTCTGTTGTTTTAAAAGACTTTAACCATGATTCATCCTTGCACACACATGTATAAGTTTATGTATTTGACTTGAAAGAATATATATATACATACATACATACATATATACATACATATATATAGTGTATGCATATCTCAGACACTTAAAGTAATACCAAAAATTGTTTTAAATCCCTGTTTAATTTGCACACTGACACAATTTTCCAATTCTATAAAATCTTCATCTTTCCAGCTTTTCTTTTCTTACCTCTTCTCAGTTCCAAACTGGCCTTAGAAATGAATATTCCAGTAATTGAGACATCAAGTATTTGTAACTTCAGGCTGTTCCGGGATTCGCTCAGTACTTCAAAGGTCAATCAGAGTTAAGGGAAACTGTTAAACTTTCTTTTGCAAAAGTCAGCACAAAATCATCTTTTTACTTTCTCCATGATATCTGAATATGTTTATTATGTATCACTGGGATATTCCCAAAATGAATTATAGTGTTTAGTTAATTCTGTTAACTCTTTGCTCCATAAGAACTGACTGAATGGATATTCACTATAGGTATGATAGCTATCTAGGATGCTTAACAAGTAGGAAACAAAGAATTCCAAAATCTTAATGGCATATCAATGGGACTATTTATGTCTCAAGCAGAGAACATAGTTGTCACAGATCAAAAGTGAAGTCTACCACTGCAGTCATTTAAGGATTCAAGCTGATGGAGATTCTATCTTTGTACCTGTGTCCCATAGCAGGGCAGTGGACTGAGGTTGGATCATTAAATAGTTCTTAAAGCTTATGCCTGTCACCTATATCACTTCTCTCACATTTTATTGTCCAAAGCGAGTCATAAGGCTGTGTTTAACTTAAAAGGCATTGAGGAAGTACATTTCTGCCATGTGTTCAAAAAGACTAGAGCCATGTGTGACTAGAACTAGTTACAGAATAAGACATGCAGGTAAACATTACATAGATAGAGTTGAGTATCACATAAAAGGTATTCAAAGACTCAAGAATGTGGTGCTGAGAAAAAGTAGTTTTAGGAGTCCAGAGATAGAAGAGATCTGTAACCAATGAGTCTTGAATTACTAAATGAATAAGTTAAAGTGTGTATAAATTCTTAGATTCAGACAGTGAAATGGAAGGAAAGACAATATTTGTGCTTGTAATCAACTCGGATGAATTAGTGGTGGGGAGCAAGACTGCCAGGAAATGGGTATGAATTGATCTAAAAAGACATTAAAAATATTTGTTCCAATGGGAGCAAAGGATTCCTTACACCTGATATGATGAAAACCCAGATAGGCACAATAAGAAGAGGCCATGAAGAGCCTTAAATGCCAGCTAATATGTTTGCATAGAACCCTTCATGTGGCCTCCTTTGGACTTGTTCACCTTTGACCTCCTCTTTGGCTTTTTGAAGAGGGACCCTAGCACTGCAATGTTTGGATGATAGACCACTATCTTATGGACTGATGAGAAAAAGAGACCGAGGAAATGCGGAATTTTATCAGAGACCAGAATTCCATCGACATTTGCACAACTCTTCATGTAGCATAAGTGTGTTAATGGAATTTAAGAAGAAAGATGATGTCATGAAGTCAATGAACAATTGGGGTCATCAGAAACAGTGCAAAATCTAAACAAAACAGAAACTCTTGAATTGAAAAGGAGCACACAACCACCAACAATTCAAAACTACAGGAAACAGACTTCTTGCATCAAATAAAAGGGTAGATTGGGGAGTGCTATGCCTTGCAGAGCTCTGGATTTCAGGAGTCTTATAGCCTAGTGGCAGATAATCCATGTTACCATTTTGATTTTGAAACTACCATATTTTATCTTTCTAGATTTCAAATTCCTAATATGTGAAAATAAATATACTGGATTTGTTGTTCACAGGGCTATATGTTTAAATATTTTCCCTTTTGGTTACTCAATAAATGAATTCTAAGAATGAAATACATGGCAATAAATAAACACAGATATATTAAGAAATAGTCTTCATGATTGGGAAACTTATTCATCAGGTAAGAAAATGCAAAACAAAGATCACTAACATTGCAAACTAACCAATGGTGTCAAAGCCTGACACATTCTCTTTCAGAACAACATGATAGCCTTTTAGAGATTATGTGCTTGCCCTGGGACGTGGAACAGTCTGTTCCCAGCATCACCACTATCTTGCTTTATGACTTGAGTGAGTTGCTAAAGGCAAACCACCTGTCTCATGTACAGTTGGATGGGAGTTAGCTTCCAATTAGCTGTCCTATGTAAAGACATTATAAAATAACTGCACAGTCCAATAATGTTCAGTTTACTCTTTTGCTGTTATCTTTGGCAACTTCACTTTATTGGTAAATATATCTAATGACTTATCTTAAGCTCTTTCAGTTATATTTCCATGTATCTCTTCCACTTCTGTTAAATTTTGGTTAATGTTTAGTACTCCATACTTTTCTGTGAGAATATGACACTGAAGTCCATTTTGGAAGCAAAGGAAAACTCAGATAAGATAGAGAACAGGGGAGGTTTCCTATGGTTTTTAAAAATAAATTCAGTGAACTTTTATGTACCCTGATGCTTTGATAAATGTATTCAGAGAAAGAATTTTTTTTTAACCAAGTTGTGGATTACAATCTACCCAAAATAGACCAAAAAATTCCCTAGTGAAATGTACTGAGCTTAGATGTTCTATCAGTTCTTGCTATTTCTATCTTTGATCCTTTATTATCTCAGCAAAAATATTAAAAGTGAAGGTTCAAATGCTATGGAGTTCTTTATATCTGGTGTGCTAGGTAAGCACAGATAGAATAACTTTGATATGGATATTTTTATGCAGATGGTTTGATCAATCATATGTTGTAACAAATATTCTGGACTTACAGGCAAAGAAGAAAATTTTTCTGCTGAGCTTTTATAATTATCTGAGTAATTAGCTAAGGACAATTATAAAAATAACATTTTCACCATAACTTCACTTCACTATGCTCTATGATCACTCTTCTCTATGACCCATGATCCATCTTCCTGTGATATTTTATAAATACAGATACAAATTTCAATCAGTTTGCCAAATTGGATTTGTTCACTCACTGTAGTCAGTACTCTCTAAGGAAGTCAGATACATGACTGAGCCCAACATTCTTGGGAACATTTGGAGGGACCTAAATGAAAGTATCAAAATAATTTGAGTCATGTCTCTCTACTCCTACTCAGAAGTGGCCAACTAAGGGCTGCCTGGTGACCCTCTAGTTTGTTCATCACCTCCTCACCTGGTGGGGAAAGACTTTGAACAGAAGCTCACCTTTCTGTCCCCTCTTCTAATCAGTTCCTAGTTATTTCTTTTTTATATTTCAAAGGGCTGACATCAACCCAGATAAAGTAAGCACCAGGAATTCTCATACTTATTTTTAATTTTTCCATATTATTTTGTGCATTGTGATGATACATAATGGTGGAATTCATTGATACATGTTCATACATGTACACGATACAACAATACAAAGTATTCCTATATTACTACATCACTTTCTAACTGTTCTCTCTTCCTCCCAACTTGCTTCTTTCAGCCTCCACACTCCTTGCTCCACTACCTCCCTGCTTGGTTGAGGTGATCTTCACCTTCCTGAGAGGCCTGTCCTGCTACCCATAGACTTAGTTGTGTTACTTATGAGTATCACTTCTATGCACCCTGTGCTTTCTGCATTCGTAGCCTTTTTTACAGAATGGAAGAACTCCGGATCTCTCTGCCTCCCACTGGTCCAGAGGTCACCAGAGGTCAGAGATGCTATCTTTGATCTTTAACATCTAGTACAAAATATCTGTTAGGTCCTATAAATCAATATGTTTTGGATAAATTAATAAATAAACAAAAATAGAAGTACAAGAAATTAGTCATATAAGTAAAATTCTAAATCAAAGACCTTTAATTAATTCCTGTCTACTCCTTGTCCAGGTACACAATAACTTAAGATTCAACTCCATGTCATGGTTGTATAACAGTAAGTCTAACATTATGAAGCATGCTCTGCAGTTCTACTCAGCCAATTCATACAATAGTATTCAACAGTGCAGTTAGGGCTGGGGTTGATTGACTTCAGTGGTAGTGCACTTGCCTAGCATGCTTGAGGTCCTGGTTTTAATGCCCAGCACTGAAAAAGAGAATGAACAGATTCTTATATCATTTGGTGATATAAGAAGTCCTACAGTAGGCATTGCATGGAAACTCCCCTCAAATGTACAGAAATAGAGTAATAAAGCTTCAATCTATTGTCAAACCATAAATCACTTCTTAAAATAGAAAAAAAACCACAAATTTTCTTTTCCTTTTCTGCCTCAAAATAGCACTGTTCATTCTCTTTTTTGAAGATGAAATTTTGATTAATTTGGTAACACTAATACTTATTACCCAGATAATTGATAAAACTTTCCTTTGAAGATCATTAGGAGAAATTATTCTTGATTTTTCCTTTTAGAAGCAGCAGAAAAAAAGTCTTCTTCTATTGGTCTTAAGTTTTAAACTTGGTTCCAAAATCTACTCTTGGCAGATCTCTCTAATACATAAGTGTACTTATAGGGTATAAAGTAACAGTTGTGCTGTTGCCCTTAAGGATATGATCAAATCATAATTATGTGCATGCACTTCCGTATGAAAAAAAGACACCACCTGTTCATGATATCGCCATTGCAAACATGGAAAGCACTCTGAACTTTTCCTTATATATACTCAAGTAATACTCAGAATCCTTTAGAGAAGAGAATTTATGTAGATTTTCACTGTTTATTCTCTTTTTTGAACACGAAATTTTGATGATTTTTATACAAAAAGACCTTTATCTGGGTATTTTCAATGTCTTTTTCTTAATAAATTGGAGATAGGTTTAAAGTTTAGCTTCCTTTAATGCACTTTAATTATCCCTTTTGGATTTTATGTATTGAAGTCTGATTGACTTAATACCCAGAATATGGGTATCTACATTAACATAACTATATTTTATTACTTAAAGGTATACCAAAATCACAATGAAAATGTAAAAATAACATTTCCCCTATATGTTAATGAATATTTAAGTCCTAGTGATCTCTCTTGAAAGTACTAGTCTGAACCTAATAACTAACTCAAATGCTATTTCTATGAATAAAAGTAAAAGATTTTTGTAAAAGAACATTATGATCTGTTCATTTGAACAAATGAGAAGCAGGAAGGAAGCACTGCATGAGATCAAGTTCTCATTCATATTGAGGACAACCACCTGGGTCCCCAGAAATAAGTGCCATAAATGTGCACATTCAGATAGTCAGCAACTCTGTGATGCCAAGTTAAACACTATACCAACTCCCCCATGTAATATTCCTACCCCGCTATTTGAGCAATAAGCTGAAATAGTTTTATGTGTGGGTTCAGAAAATGTAACAGTACAATCATTTCTAAACAAACTGAGTCAGAGTAAGTGATGGAGGATGATGGAAAACAATAGCGGATTGATTCCGTGTGCACATCTAGGTCATTCGCTGGTCCATCACTGCATACCTCTCACCTACCAGGACCACAGGTGAATGGGTAATGGGTCTGCCAGCAATGCCTATCTCACTACTGTGCAGATACCTACTTACTGCACACTGCAGAGAATTATTTGAAAGCTCTTCTCTGGGAAGTGCTAATAGAAGTGTATAAACCAAAGCAGAAAAAGTGTGTCTTGTTGATTTAATCAAAATGCAATGTAGTTCTCACCAAAGGAAGAAGAAACTTTAATTTATCTTGAATATGAAAATGCATACTATATCCCTCTGAACAGAATGCACTATGTAAGTCACACCTACTTGATCACAGACCTTGCTCCTTGAGAAAGATTTGCATGTCAGAAACTAGAATGAAATCAGAAAACACGAATCTAGTGGAGCTGCAAATAAAGAATAAAGTTTCAAAGTTGTTTCTTTGTCTGTGCCTTGTAAACTGACTTATCAAGTTGTCATTAAGAAAATAACTTTTGGTTTTTCTTATACTTAACTCCAAATATTAAATTTTCCATCTTTTACCCCCCCCCAAATAAAAAGGAGATGAAGAAAGCAGTGAAGATAGAATCATTCAGATGGTCAATACAACCACACTGTTTTTTAGAGTCCTTTACCTTGAGAGAGTAGCATTTCAAATTTACAAATGAATGAAGAAAGAAAATGTGTCTTAGCCATAAAGAAGAATGAAATTATGTCATTTGTAGGAAAATGGATGGAACTAGAGAATTATGTTAAGCAAAATAAGCCAGATTCAGAAAGTTTAGGGTCATATATTTTCTCTCTAATGTAGAAGCTGGAGAGAAAAAAGTTTAAAAAGGGACCTCATAAAAATAGAAGAGAAACCAGCAAAGTAGAGGAAAGAGATGGAGGTGGAGAGAAGGGAAAGGGGTGGTACTGGGGAACGACTTTATTAAACTATGTTATGTGCATAGACGGCATGCATATGTATGTTGCAACAAATAGCACTATTATGTGGAATCACATGCATCAGTTTAAAACTGTAGTCCTTAATTTCTTAATTTCAGGTGGACTTTAATACAAAAGCAAGCCATTTTACAGGGTTACTCCTCAGTTCCTCTCATAATCTAAAGTGGATTATTAATCATCAGTTCACTCAGGGAAAACAGGACATACACACCAGAATCAGTATTGTTCTCCAGAGTATTGGTTTGATTTTTCTGTTCAAAATAGAAAAGTGGCTTATTTCCACCATGATACTAAACGGACTCATAAAATAATGTTGTCCCAATTCCTCTTTAATTTTAAATTTATTGTTGCTTCCAATTGATAAAAAAAATTATTTGAATTTCAACCAGTGGAGAGCTAAGGAACATACAAAAATTATCAGAGTTCTGGCAGCTACAAGTTCTAGTTTGCATCATTCTTTGAAACTTCGTACATTGTGCTGATATTGACCAATAGTTTAATCAATAAAATGTGGCTGAAACTTAACACAGAACAATGGCACCTGTCTCAGGTCCCAAGAGTTGTTAAATTTTAACAGGCAAGGAGTTAAATATAATTTCTTTATAATTAGTTTTGATTGGTAAAGATTCCAAGCTACCAAAGTATCTATATAAGATTAAACTACTAAAGATATTATAAGCCATAAGAAAGATGGCAGATAACAAAATCATCTATTTCGAGGAACCATATTACAAGATGTTTTGAGAAATTGCCTCTGTTTACATTGGCTTTTTCCAACACACCCCATATAAAATGAGCAAGGCCAAGTTCAGTTGTAAGAACACCAAGATCTTCCAACTGATGGACTGAATGTGCTTGGCACATACATCATGACATAAAGGTATTTATACGTGAAACACGCACCAACATAGAACCATCAAAGTTAACTTGATTAAAACATAAAGGACAACAAAATTAAGTTAATCCACTGGTTTTAAATAAATGAAAAGAATAAACAGAGAAATTAATGATTACACTAGTTCTTAGATCTATGATCATCCATAATAGATGAAATAATTTAGAAAAAGTTTCTCATTGGGACTGTTCTGATTAAATGATTGTCAAGTTTTCAAGTAACTATGGCTTGTATGAAAACAATACAGCCAATCTCAGGAGTGATAGATGTGAGCCATGTTATGGTAGAGATATGTACCCTTTGACACATATCCATGGAATACCCCATACTTTCAGCTCTGGAGGTCAGGCAGTGTGTGCCATTCTATGGCTAATGGCTCATGAATAAAGTGGCAAAAGCCATTCAGGAGAATTCCTCTAAGAAACCTTCATGCCTCCTATTAAAATTTCAGAGCGTTTATGTGCCTGTATTTTTGAGCGTTAATGTATGGTGAAGTTCTGACCAATCCACTTTGTCCATATTGTATGAGAAAAAAAATAAACATTTATTGTGATAACCTATTGAGATTTAGGAATAAGTTTCTTTGTCATAGTCTATACTACAATAACACGGCTAATATCTGTTTGCTAAAAACATCTGTGTTTAAAAATATCAGGCAAGAGGACCTAACTAACTTTATTTATTTATTCAATTTCATTGGGCTTATTCAGTACCTAATACTTGCCAGGCCCTGTGCCAAATACTATGGATTTGGGCATTCAAAAACTAGTGGAAGGGGCTGAGGCTGTGGCTCAGCGGTAGAACGCTTGCCTAGCATGTCTGAGGCCCTGGCTTTGATCCTCAGCACCACATGAAAATAAACAAATAAAAGAAAGGTATTGTGTCCAACTATAACTAAAAAATAAATATTAAAAAAAAATTTGCAGGACATAAAACCAACATACTAAACCACTAACTTAAAAAAAAAAAACTAGTGGAAGGCAAAGACTTGAACAGACCAAATATTTTAAAATAAGTAGAAGTATCACTGGATGATATTGAAGAAAAAGTACCTAATCGAAATTATAAAGATTAGGAAAGACATGCTGGTGAATGTAGCATTTGAATGAATGCTAATATAATATAATAAGCATAGAAAAAAAGAGAGGGAGCTAGCCAGATTAAGAATGTATGTATAAGGGGTTGTGGCTCAGTGGTAGAGTTCTCACCTAGCACATGTGAAGCACTGGGTTTGATCCTCAGCACCACATAAAAATCAACTAATAAAATAAAGGCATTGGGTCCATCTACAACTAAAAAATATATTTAAAAAAGAGTGTATGAATAAGAAGCCTGACAGGTATTAGGAAATAAGGGTGAGCCTGGAGATATAGACAAGGACTGGAGCACAGAGAGCCCTAAGCTTCACTCTAAGAGAGAATAGATTTTTATTCTGTAATGAATTATTTTAAATCCCAGAATGGAAAAAGTATTTAAGAGAAAAATAAAGTTCTAGTTTTTTTTGTTTGTTTGTTTGTTTTTTGCTGTTATTTTGTTATTGCAGGGCTGGGAATGGAACTCAGGGCCTCAAGCATGACAGGCAAGTAAGTTAGTTAATCTATAAACAAGAGAATTTGCAAGACTTTTTTTTTAATGAGTTAAAAACACCTGCTGTAACCTCTCAAAAGCCAAGAAGCCAACAGATTCTGAAACCTCACTTAGAATGAATCAAATCACAATGTAACTTGCAAACAGAACCGAGGATTCATGTTTTCAAAAATGTTTCATTTGTTATTTTTGCTAAGTAAAGTATGAGAACAACCAGGGCGAAGTCATTGGAGGCTGGAATCCCACAGTCTGGGAAGAATGGAGGGAAGACTTTCCTCTATTCTGGGGAGACTGAGAGAGAATGTTTGTCTTGATGAGAGGGAAGGATGACACCTAGATTTTTAGGAACAAGGTCTTCAGTGGTGCTCCACTGGTGTTATGTTGGAACCTGGATATTGTGCTCTCTACAGGTATTTTTAAATCATATGTGTGTTCAGGGACACATGCAAGAATGTTTTAAAAGAGGAAACTGAAGATTGTTTGAATATTTTAGGTTGGGAAAAGGCCACTTAAGGACATTTACCCATATAAGTCAGTCTTGCTTTTAGAAATCATCACACATTATAACAAGAAGTTTAAAATGAACTCATTTCCAATAAAATATAATTCACTTAAAACTATCTGATAACTGGCTTGTGGTTGTTGAAACAGCTGACATGTTCATATATTGATTGATTTGAAAAACTTTTTTTTGTACCTTAGTAACATGTTTTTCCTGCCTCAAATCTTCCCAAAGCTCTAAGTTTCTAGTCCTATGCAGTTAACTTTATTCATAATTTCTCATAAACATAGTCACCTAGATTTTTAAGAAACAAATCATTAACTTTTTTCATTATTTCTCATAAAAATAGACACTCAGATTTTTAGGAACCATATTGCTTCAAGCTTTGTACATATAAAGTAATAGAATATGGGAAGTTGAAGTAAGTGGTATATAAAAATTAAGCAAGGTTTTTATACCATCAATCAAGTTTGAATAAGTGAGATAACTCTTTAAATAATTTCCCTACATTTTTTAATAATAGCACACATTAAATTCATAACTCTGGAAGTTCTACTTAGCAAAGATATTTTGGGTCTAATTTACCTCTTAGTCTCAAAGGGAAATTCTATAGATCTCAAATAACCACTAAAGATATTATTATATATTCTATAATATTTCTAGCTTGATTTGCAAAAACAAATGGATTTCTTTAGTGCAAATCCCTGAAAGCAAAACAATACAGATAGAAAAATACATAAAATGACAACTCAACTCCTACCTGAGCAAACCACAACTACTTTATTTTTCAGTCATCACTTTCACTGAATGCTTTTTGAAGTGTCTCATTAACCTGTGCTAAAGTTCACAGTTTCTGAGTATTTGTTGGAGTGACTGTTCTGTTATTCTCTGAGCACCGAAGAGGAAATTTGAAATTCTCATGGTCTGATTGCACTAATGGAAGAAGTAAATCCTTCATGCTAACAGAATGTTAATGAGGCCAGCTCATCACTTCCCTGTAGCAGATACTTAAGGATGTAAAACAAATACAGAGCTGTTAGGACCAAGAGACAGGTCCTGAGCCCCTGTGCTTCTATTGACTGCCCTCTTTCTGTTGTTGTTGTTGTTTGTTTGTTTGTTTTTAATCTAACCACTTAAAATCTTGGAATGAATGTGTTACTATCTGTGTAGAATTAAGAAAAATACTAGCTTTTCATTAATGTCTATGTATACATGTGGAACACTTATTTTGTATTAGGGTAAAACTTCAGCATCAGATGGGTTCTAAAATTAGATGGTAAAATAAGTTAGGCTATTAGAGAAGTCATTGAATTTGGAGAAATACAAAGACACAAAAGTCTATAGAATGATATTATATATGTTCCACTTTTTGAAAGCATTTATATAAATATGGATAATAGAGTGAAGGAAAAAAGAACAATGGGCTTCAATACTGTGTGGAAAGAATATTTTTTAAAAGGTTATAGACCATATTGTGTGATTCACAAAATAAAAAAAAATCTCTAATGTAGAGTAAATGAGGTAGAAAAAATAAAGGCAGAAAAGTTTCATGCTAAAATAAAGTGATTTTTCTCTAAGACAATAATATAATTTCTCTTAAAAGTGGCTGTTCACAATTTGTCTTTTACTTTTCTAAAAGAGTAAAAATCTAGCATGATTATGTCAGCTTTTATTCAATTTGCTTTATAGTCTACTTGTATTTCTTCCAGGTTTATTGGGTTTGTCAATGCAACTATAAGTAATGGCTAATTTTAGTGACAAAAAAGCATGCTTGATTTAGGAGAACCATGTTAAAGTTTTTTTTATTCACTGACACGGGAGAAAAAAAAAACTGTCTTGGTTCTTTCCATGGAAAAGAAATGATTTGTGTTTACTTCTACCCAAGGGGAAAGAGAGTAAAATTCCTTTAGATTGTCACGATAATTTCTCCTGAACTTAAATGAACACCAATGAAAAGCTAAGCTAGAAAAGGGGCATGGGGCACTACTTTGTTTTCATGACATTCTGGGATATTAAAAATGTAGGGACATTCAGATTTTGAATTAAAAAATAATGACCCATGTAGGTTTATTCTTTTCTGAGCTATACTTAGGATTTAGAAGAATGTGTTGGATACGTGCTTGAAACCTTCTAAAAGTTCTTTGAACACAAAAGATAAATTGCATTTCCATTCAGAAACTTGACATGAAAAAAGAAAATAATTGCATATCATTCTTAGCTTCAAGAGAACTGCATCAGAATATGCACTTGTATATTGTTATCATAAATGTAAGAGATACCTAGTCTTAAATTTTGATTATTAGACATATTCTGATGGTCTTAAATGTTTATTTTAGAAAACATTTATTTCGTCTTTCGATGGGTTATCCCACTTCTTCCAAGGATGCAGACAGGCAAGTTAT
Source organism: Marmota marmota marmota (assembly GCF_001458135.2). Classification (NCBI taxonomy): domain Eukaryota; kingdom Metazoa; phylum Chordata; class Mammalia; order Rodentia; family Sciuridae; genus Marmota; species Marmota marmota. The sequence goes on along the minus strand of NW_025999961.1, from coordinate 207,767 downwards.
GATGTCAAATACTATTTTGTTTTTCTGTCCCTTGCCTTACACTTCCCATGCTTTCTGTTACATTCTATTATATTTATTGCTTCAGAAAGAATATATGTGCCAGTGACTATGAAATATTCCTATCAGGAATGCTGTCAGGAACTATACTAAATACAAAAAAAAATAATTGTTTTTTTTTTTAATTGTCTTAGAAGCTTATTGGTAATTACTGCGGCCATGAGACTTTCGTCATTCCTGAACTGCTAAAATATTCTTGAAGGAATCCTTACTTTATCTATTGTTGTCCAAATCTATGAACTGATCCTAAATGAGAAGCTAAGTATTTCTTTTTAAATTTCTTATTTTTATTTTTACTTTTTTTATTTTTGGTACCAAGGATTGAACTCAGAGGCACTTAACCACTGAGCCACATTCCCCAACCCTTTTTATATTTTCTTTAGAGTCTGTGTGTCACAAAGTTTCTGAGGCTATCTTTGAACTCATGATCCTCCTGCCTCAGCCACTCAAGCCACTGGGATTACAGGCATTCACCATGGCACCCACCTGAGAAGCTAAGCATTTTATATTCTCATTCTCTGCCTGCATCAAGTGTTTCACATATTTCACAGTCAAGCATTTTGTCCTTTTGTAAAAGCATTCTGTTCCTTCACCTATTTTCCCTTGTGTGCATTCTGTTTGATTTGTCTTCCTCTGCCCACATTGTCAGGGTCCTAAATGTTTTTAAAGATGAAGTAGTTCAAACACAACCTAATATGTGAAGTCTTCCCTAGACATCCCGAACAAGAATTAATCCACATTATGGGTATAGAAAAAGGGGTAATGAGGAAGGGGATGGGAAAGATGGCAGTTGTGCGGTATTTTTGTATTTGCACTATTTAGCACATATCCAAATCTATATTGTGAAAGCTCTACTACCAACTCAGATACCACAACGATAGACCATGTTCTCTCAATTTTTTGACTTCTTGCTTTTGGCTTCAAATTTACAGAAACAATGTAAGTATAATAGAAAGTTTTGATGGTCTGAGTGGTTGATATTATTATTTGGAAGGTGAATTATTTTGAAGTTGAATCTAATGAGAGTCAAATTGTACTTATAAGCACACATTTCTTCTGCCACTAGCCCAAGTTAGGCTATTTTGTATCCATTGGTCCTCACATTCTGTTACTGTTGTTGTTATTCTGATTTTTATGGTCTGAAAGTTTTTCTTTGCAATATAAGGTTTGAAAATTCAGAAATATTTGTGTCTGAGCCTCCTTCATCTTTAGAGTTTCAGGAACTTGGAGAGAATTCCAGAATGTCTTTATAGATGCATTCCTTTGGAGATATGCCCTCATGCACACTATTTTTGGATGACTCTGTGAGTGGAGAAGTAGGTATCAGACTGAGGAAAGTCCATGTTTTTTATGTTTTCCCAACACTTGCCCACAAATAGAACTTTGTTATGGCTTTTCCCTATTTCCCTGTTTCTATTTGTCCTGAAGAAATAGGTAGGTACATTTACTTGTTTAATGTTGGAAGACAGTAGAAGAAATGAAAATATTCAACCATTTATTTTAAAACCTAACCTGCTTTTGTGAATAAAACTACAACCATATGCAAAATTGGGATTCAATACTTGCCAATTTAAGCAGGATTAGATTTTTAAAATAGTTTGAAACATTGTCCTGCAATGGATTATTCAAAAATTGTGGCAATCATTTATAAATTTCATGCCTGCTTGTCAGTGCCTCAAGGGAGAAATTCACAAATCACCAATTATTGTCATGAAGTGGTATGTTTTTTAATAGTTAAAACTTTAAGACTCATGTTTAATAATGCCCTCAAATTTCTATTGCATAAAACAATATTGCCAAGCATATAGATCCAATTTAGGAAGAATTAGAAGCCGTCTGCCCACTTAACCATCATTCTACCAAGAAGTCACATTTCTTGGAATTGAAAATAAGCTTCTCGTGAAAGATATTTCAATTAGATGTTTGAAAGTTCAACCTCACACTGTAAGAATTAACACCAACTTTATTTCAACAATGTGGCTACTAGTTGCTTTGGAGTAGACATATGCATTATACCAAGGTTTATTTCTTAGAAATTCACAATACTTAAAAGATGAGGTAACCCTGAGAAGATCATATCCACAAAGCACTCACAAGTTTCTAGTTCTGCCCTCAAATTCTTATTCTCAGTTCCAGACAGGTGGCTTCCTTTCTCACTTTGTGTAAGGTAGAGATGCAAAAACCTTAGCAAAACTAGAACAGGAAATGATAATGGCAATGGATTAGTCTGGGGTTAATAAATAAAATTTAAAAAGCACCCCAATTATTTTTTAAAAAATTATTTTAATATAAGGAATTGGGTACATATATTTTAGAAGAACAAGAAAAACAAACAGTAGTAGGTGGTATTGAAAGAATCTAAATTAAAAAAAGGAAGAAGAAAAGACATTTGGATGCAAAAAGGCTCAAACCAGCTGCCTAGAGCCCATTCCCCCACACCTGTGGTGTGCTCCTGGAGACATTGCCACCGTCCTGGATTGTTGAAGGGATGTCATGCCCATCAAAGCTGGAACCTACCAAAAGTGTGTCCTTTACTCAGGTTCCTTAGTCAAGAATCTCCCCACTCTCCATCCAACAACCATGGTATTCAAGTTAGAAAGAAGGTTCTGCTTCCTTCTAGTGTCTTCTATTAGTAGGACCTAACAGAAATCCAGTGGTCATGGAAGACTGTCAATAAAATTTGTAAAAATGTATTTCAAAAATATAAACATTAAAGTCCAAAAGAAGATAGGACCTGAGAATACTCAAAGACATGTCCAGCAGAGTGGACAATATACTTTTTTATGCACCATTATTTGCTTTTCTATATTCTTATTTTTATTTTTTTTTATTAGTTGTTCAAGACAATACAACGATCTTGACATATCATACATTTGATTCAAATAGGGTATGAATTCTCATTTTTCCATGTGTACAGATTGCAGGATCGCAGCAGAATACAACTGATACCAGGATTGCTATATGTATACACATGGATGTATAACCAATGTGATCCTGCTTTTCTATATTTTTAGATTTTAACTACATGCTTATTCACCCTCACACTTTCAACAGGCCTTTTTTGTTTTTTGCAACACAGATGGATGAGTTAATAGACAATCTGACCCTTCATGCTAACATTGTATCCTTGTATCCTTTTCTCCAGTCTTCTAAATTTTCTGTTTATCTTTCTCTTGTTTACATTAAGAATTTCATATATATATATATATATATATATATATATATATATATATATACACACACACACACACACATATACACACACACATAT
>NW_025999961.1:196158-200086 GCF_001458135.2 Marmota marmota marmota | reverse complement strand
ACGGTTCCGGGAGCCGGAACTCGGTCGCCCCGCGCTCAGTGTTCGCTCCGATAAGCTCAGGTTCTAAGAAGCACCCAGGTGCTGAACCCTAGCAATCTGTCTGCAAGCCGCAGGCGAATTGCAGCCTGAAATTACCTGATCTATGGCTGAATGAGCTGCGGTCAGTCTAAAACAGGGAAGGTGATGTCAGTTTACCATCATGGTGGCTGCTGGCCTCCTCTGTGGTCTGACCGGTGTGGAGAACCGAGATGGACCGCTTCCTTTCCCCCGTCTCGAACCCAGAATTCAGCCCTGAGTACGGTGCTTGCACGGCTGGCAGAAACTGCAGCGCTGTAACCCTGCGTCTCTATCCCAGCGCGCCGCATATAGCTATGTTGAATTCATTTTTATTGTTGTGTGAGGTTTATATTTCTGTATTAACTATATCTAATCAAAATTTTATGCCAGGGGTGGTGGCACACACCTGTAATACCAGCAGATTGGGAGGCTGAGACAGGAGGATCCTGAGTTCAAAGCCAGTCTCAGCAACAGAGAGCTCTAAGCAACTCAGTGAGGCCCTGTCTCTAAATAAAATACAAAATGGGGATGGGGATGTGGCTCAGTGGTTGAGTGCCCCTGAACTGAATTCCTCATAACTCCCTCCAATTATGCTTTATTTATTCTTTCAACTCCTGATGTACTTTAAAATTTCAATGTATTTTAATATTCAAACAGTACTACCATAGAATGTTTGTCCTCATAGTCCAGATCAAATCACCGGTTGTGGGTGTATCCTTAGGGATGGACTCTCTGAGTAACGGGAAATGATGCACATCTTTAACTTTGGTTACTACGAGAAAACTAACTTTCAAACAGATGAATAATTTTAACATCCTTACATTTGCTTCACAGTCTCATTAGCACTTAAAATTGTCACTTTTTAATGATTTCCCCCTGTGGCTTAGGCTTCTGTTGTCTTAAGAGCTGTAAAGCTTACCAGTATATTAATCACAGAAGGTTTTTATAACCAAATGCTTTGGCTAAAAAAACCTCCTGAAAATCCCTACTGTCACTTATTGTCATTATTTTGTGAACTTGAACATATGTCCTTCTGAGAGTGTTTTGGTATTCTGATTCGGTCCACTAATAGAAAAGGAAATTTTGATGTATCTCAAAAAGAGACTTACTAAATATTATAGATTACTGAGACAAAAAATATTATCATTTGCTGAACATCTTATGAAGCTGGATTTTTCACAAAGAAATTCTTAATTTAAAGGATGATGAAATTGTGATGTTTAACTTATTTTCAAGGTTTGCTTTCAGTTTTTGTGTTTAATTATTTGGCCAAAGGTTTAAATTGTCAAGTTTGCTCAATTAAAAAATGAATTAAAGGATCCACAGATGCCACTATCAGCTCTTCAGGTCACCAAGCAAAACTTTATTTGCTATTGTGTTAATGTCCTTCAGAGTTATTGAAAAATTCATCAATTATACTAAGCATCCTTTGTAACTTGTGAATTGACAGGTATTATTACTAATATGCATCAGAGCACATTGAAATATAAATTTAGTAAGTATTTTGACTTCTTAAAATATTTTTGCATCTTAAGATTAAAATATCAAGAATACATATGTCTCCTTGCAAAATTCATGAAAGTAATTGGAGAATGAATTAGTAATTCTTGTTAGAGAAAATATGAATTTCTAATTGATAAATGCAATTTATATGCTGAATAATGCAGATAGGTATGGAACTGAATATATGTGATATTCTTTCTTGAATTTGTGCTATTATTTTCAGAAATGAGTAGAAAAAAATGAAAATAAATTCTGTGGATTTACTTTATTTTTTTCCTCTCAAGTGTAAAAAAAAAATTTGAAGTAAATATAAGTATATAAATGTAAATCCTTCCAAATTTTAGTTTAATTTCTATTAAAAAATCTTTTTAACTCTAATACCAGATTAAAGAGCTTTTGCGACACAATGAGAGCATACATTTGTATTAACTTTCCGATACAACAAGAATATGGTAGGAATAAGCCCTTTTGGTGATAATATGCTTTAATATAATTTTAATGGAAGGAAGATTTGCAACATTTATCAACATTTCAAATTTACACATCTAACTCCACCATTTTCTTTCCAAATTGAAGCCATGAAGGAAGGAAGGAAGATTCAAAGTACGGAACTTTCTGAAGACAACTCTTCAAAGAGGTTTTCCAGTAAAAGTTGCATAAAAGTTGGCTTCAACCAGAGACACAACAAGAAAAAGGAAGAAGGGCTCATTTGGAGTGTTGCTTGAATCTGATTCTGTAGAAGAGAAACTAACCAGGCAGAAGAGATTGGAGGTGTGGATGGAGGGAAAGCAATTGCAGGAACAGAGCCATTAAGTACGTGAAAGGGGTTGGGTTTTTATAGGAAGCAGGGATTCTCTGTCTACCATATATATAAAGCAAGAAGCTTACAAATCATTATAAAAGGGAGATGCATACTTTGCCTCTATGTATGTCACAATAATTAAATCTTTGTATATCAGCTGTCAGCTATGATTACCAGCTGAAAATGATAGGAGGTACTGAAGTAGAAAATGATTGGAAAGTGTGAAATAATGATCTATTTAGATGGATGAAAAGAAAAAATTCTGTGGGTTTTCCTAACATTGCCAAATGGCCAGGTAGTAAGTGAGGCTATGTGGTTAAGTGGAACCTCTCCAGACAGTAGTCAGATTAGCTCCAGAAATACTGACTACTCAGGTGTAAGTCATGGTGTGGCTTTAGATTTAAATAGAGTTCACCTTTTTTTCCTAATAAATAATACAGACAAAGTGATAGAGACATCTTGAGAGGAAGAGACTTGAAGCAATTCCATGAAATCTCATCTAGGAAGGAAAGAAAAATGTGAGGGTATGAGATGGTGATAATTAGTAAAGAAAAATGGTAGTGTTGAAGCATAAGAGAGTCCCATGGGGTGGGACAATCACTGCTGTAGGGATTTCACTACATGAGCCTGGAGATAGAAACTGCTTTTTATTTATGTCAATGAAACACGGCATATACCGCAAATTATGTAGAGAGGGGAGAAAAAAAAAACAGTGAATTGGGAACTTTTAAATAAAAATACAAAGGATGAAATGGACTTAGTAGTGCGAAGTGATCAGGGAAGGAAGCTATTTTCCAAACAAATCCGTGGTCCATGTGGTTCCCTGGAAAACGAAATAAATCTTCCATTCAGGCAAATTTGGGAATAAAAAAGATCTGGTGTCGAACGTCAGTGTGTTATCTTCCAAGGAAAATCGGCTGACCTAGCTGAAAAACTTCGCATCACATCAAGGAAATACTATGCATATTTCTCTTTTCCTAAGCAATCCCTGAAAATGAGACCAACTACCCATCATGGTTCATTATTCATCTTATTCTGAACTTGGCATAACTTGTCAAAACTCAAGGCTTCTGTTGAAATATTAACAGGAAGCACTTTAAACTTGGCTCAGAGCACAGACAGAATGGGAAATTTCCCCTTGTCATTTTTTTCTACCAAATAAGGGTTAGCATGAAACAAACTGGATGTGTATGTTTCAAAAGTTAGAACATAACATGCATATATAATGCCATTTCAGCATTTCTTCCATCCCGCAAAAGTAGGAAGACTTGTGAATTCACATTGACATCTACTTAGCAAAAAATCAGGACCTTCCCATGTAAACCTTTTGCTCTCCACTTAAGAAAGGATAGGGAGTTTAACTCATGGAATGAGGTTTTAGAAATGGAGAGATAATTATTAAAGTATCAAGATTAGAAAGTCATAGCTTTCAAATTGGAGCTATTTATTTTATTTTTTTTAATTTTTTTATTGTTGGTTGTTCAAAACATTACATAGTTCTTGATATATCATATTTCACACTTTGATTCAAGTGGGTTATGAACTCCCATTTTTACCCCGTATACA
>NW_025999961.1:178748-195014 GCF_001458135.2 Marmota marmota marmota | reverse complement strand
GGGCGGCTCTACCTTTCTGCAGGCTGCTGGGCCTGTTCTGCCTGTCGGTTGCAGGTCTGGCCTGTTCTGTTGGTGGTCGCAGGTCCGCCTACCTTGCAGGCGCAGGCGGCGGCTCTGCCCCTCCATGGGCCACTGGGCCTGTTCTGGCGGTGGTCACAGTTCCGCCTACCTTGCAGGCGTGGGGGGGAGGGGGCGGCTCTGCCCCTCAGCAGGCCGCTGGGCCTGTTCTTCCGAGGGGTCGGAGGTCCGCCTACCTTGCAGGTGTGGTTGGCAGCTCTGCCCCTCCGCGGGCCACTGGGCCTGTCTGTGGGTGGTCACATTTCCGCCTACCTTGCAGGCGCGGGGGGAGGGGGCGGCTCTGCCCCTCAGCAGGCCGCTGTGCCTGTTCTGCCGGTGGTCACAGTTCCGCCTACCTTGCATGCCTGGAGCTATTTATTTTAAAGTGAAAACCATTGAAATTCACTTTCATTGTCAGTCCTAACATTCTATGAAATCATATCTAATAATTACTCTTTAATGTGGATACGCACCCCATCTCCCAAACTTGTTCATTTTTCTTAATATATTACTTTACTATCAGTGTTCCCTACCCCTTCTATTATTTAAACCCTTTCAATGCTTCTCTTTGCTGTATAAGATAATACAAAAAATATTCACCATCATATTCAAGCTCTATGTATTACTTTAATATTTTTAAAACACAACAGACCAACAATGGTTGTAAGAAATACAATGTTGAATAAGATTGACAGTCTCTTTGTGTACAGGTTTATTTTCTCCTGAAGGATTGTAAACAATCAAGCAGAGATAATTCTAACAGTATTAAAGACCTCTGATCCATTAACATTGGGTGATGCACACATTCAATTCCATATCTGATTCCACAGCACAGAACCACTAAGTTTATACTTTCCATTATTGATTGTATTCAGATATTTGCAAAATTTTACTTTTATTATTCTGCACATAGTCAAATACATACATACACAGAAAAAAATAAAAGTTAATGTAACAGATGGCTTATTTTGTACTTAAGTTTAGAATAATTAAAGGCAAAATACTATTTAAAAATAGTTTTCATTTTCTTATTGATTTTCATGATCTTATACATATCGTTTATTTTTCTTGCTTTGTTTTGTTTATTCACTGACTGTTTTAAATCCTGGGAATCCTGAAGAACCAAGTGCATTTTCCATTTTAAATTAAAACCACAATGAGCTAAAGTTACTAAAACAGTTGGTGGAAACCTTGTACTAAATATAACTTTTTAAATTCATACATAATTCTGTCACTGTATTTGTTTATGACATTTATTCAAGAGTCAAATATCCCATCAAAATTGCAACTAACTTTAGATTTATAGAGAGGCTTATAACTTTAGCCTACCAGAGAAATAACCAAATAAGAACTTGATATGGGTTGTTTAAAAGTGGTCCAATTTTGAAAATTCCCAAGTTGGAAAAGTGAATCATGGCTAGATGCTTTTGAGAGAAAAATAAATGCACGTTGTTATTTTGTTAAGCAATAATAAAATCACAAGTATACATGTAAGGCATATTTTTTAAATTTCTTCATCTTTTCTGCATAAAAACCACTTCAAAGTTCTTTTACATAACATTGTCCAAAACTGAGTCTTTCTAGCCTGATGTTTACAATCATTATGTGTAACTAGAATATTGTCTATGGACAGATTTAATCAATTTGAAAAAAAATGGAAAAGAACTTTTCCAATCATTCTTTATACATCAGATATACATCTGTGCCAGCCTAAATGTATATCTCCATCAGAATTAACCACCACAGATATCTGTGGATGCTTTTTATTTGAAATGTTGAGGCAACATGAATATCCAAGTGAAGGAAAGGGATCTTCCTAGTCATGGAAAAGAAGGAATTTTTTGGTTTGGTAGCTAGATTTGAACTAGTTAAGGTGAAATCCATCTCCACATGTCTAAATTTAAACAGCTAATCATTTAATTCAAGTTAAATAAAGGGGCACAATAAGCAAGTGGCCAACTCACCAAGAGTTACATTAACCTAAAAGTATACTCTGCATAGAATTCAGTGCACTATATTAAGGAAATTGATTTTAACAAGATAGGAATAGGCTCTTGGTTTCCTCCACTCCATCTCTGTGTCTATTTCCCTGTTCCTTGGTTTCCTGTGTCTAAATGTGTAGCTATGGCTAAAGGCCCTCGCAGGTCATCTTGCTCTGAAGTTTTATTTTGACATTCATGAACAGACTTCAGGAAAGATGCACACCTCAGGTCTAAGAGTAGATGGCATTTATTTACACACAGGTATGCTCATTTATGTGGAAATGAAAGTATATTTCCAAAGTGTTCTGTATGCTCTAATAATTAAGAAGAAATGTTATTCCATTGTTCATTCATTTAACAAATGAGGAAAGTGAGAAGGTGAAGATTGGGTGTGACATCATGCCAATCTGAAAGGTTTTTACCTGCCTCTTTTAAGTTCAGTGTTTAGTATTCAAAAACATCAAACACCACATTTTATTTGATACTTTTATATTCTATAAAAATAGTGATCAAACTGTATTTTAACACAGAAGAAAGATTACCATTGTGTCTGGTAGCAGTGGAGGAAATAAAGTGTTACTCAGATTTCTAAAACTGATACCTAATAATGCATATTGTATTGGAAACCATCTTAAGACATAATACCTTTCTAAAGAATTTAGGCACTAAGCCAATTATGGAGGTAACAAAAGAAATAACGTGTTAAGGAAAATGTTGTATTATTTTGTTCCCTGAGTTGCCCAAACCAGAAATTAATCTTTGTTGGGATGTAGGGCAGATTAAACTCAGGGGCACTTGACCACTGAGCCACATCCTCAGCCCTATTTTGTATTTTATTTAGAGACAAAGTCTCACTGAGTTGCTTAGCACCTCACTTTTACTGAGGCTGGCTTCAAACTTGTGATCCTCCTGCCTCAGCCTCCAGTGCCACTCGGATTATAGGTTGCACCACTATACCCGGCTTAGTGAGTCACTTTTACCCAACACATTTCTTCACAACCCAGTGGTAATCTCTCTTTACTTCTGCAATGTTTTTTTTTAAATTTATTTTTTAGTTGTAGTTGGACACAATACCTTCATTTTTTAATATGGTGCTGAGGATTGAACCCAGGGCCTCACACGTGCTAGGCGTGCACTCTACCACTGAGCCACAACCCCAACCCTCTACTTCTGCCACTTTAAAAAATATTTTTTCATTATTTATTTTTAAATTTTAACTGATGCATAAAAATCTTACACCATAATAAGGTACCAAGTGATGTTTTCATATGTGTATGTATTGTGTAATTTTTAAACTGGGGTAAATGCATCTGTTTCCTTAATCATCCGTCAGTCCTGTTTTATTCCCATCTGCCATCATCTCCTTAGATCAAGCCATCATCTCTCTATCTAGACTGCAGCAACAACAATTTCCTTATTGGTTTCTTTTGTTTTACTTTTCACCTCTGTCCATGTTCCCTTTTTACCTTCCATTCATGCACTATCAAAATCATCTTGTCAAAGGTGTGCCTTCAGAAGAGTACCCACATCCCTTTATGCACCTCTTCCTGGACAGCCCATTCTCTTACCACATCCCCAGAGCAATACATCCTACCAGGCATTCTGACACCTACACCTCTGAAGCTGCCACACTTTTTCAGGTCTCTACATGTTGGCCTGTCTTCCCTACCCCTTCCTACCACTAAGACTCAGCTCAAACATTCTCTAATCTCAGAATCTTTCTGGACACTATTCCTCTTCCCTCTGGCTATGACACTAGCTCAATTGTCTCTTCCCTGAAATCGTGAGACAGATCCATGAAAATACAATATGCACTGGAAAGTCATTGACCCTCATGCTCTGTCCCCAAACACATTTCACTTCATAAAACAACCCTGACTTAATTGTCTTTAAAGCACAGGGGTTAGCACAAAAAGGATCAGAAGAGATACCTATTAAATTTAGATGTTTATCAAGTCTTTTTTTTTTCTTTTACACCAACGCTATCATGCTATATATGTATCTAATTCAATTTATGTATACTTAGAAAAATACATTCTAACAATTTACAAAACTAGAAATTGGGCTGGGGTTGTGGCTCAGCAGTTGAGCCTAGGATGTGGAGGCCCTGGGTTCGATCCTCAGCACCACATAAGAATAAATAAATAAAATAAGGGTACTGTGTCTAACTACAACTAAAAAATAAATATTAAAAAACTAGAATTTGTATAGTATCTCTATTGGCCAAAATTTGATATACTGAGTTACTGTTGAATGCATTTCTAAATGTGTGTTTGCAATGACATTGTAATATAAGAGTAGCTCAGTAGGAAAAAAAAAATTCAAAAGAAAGTAATTCTGGCCTGACCACTTGGGCTCAACTCCTGGCTCTACCACTAGCTTTGTGAACTTCTTATGCCTCAGATCTTCATCAGACTTTTGAATAATAACCAGTACTAACAGTTCATATTTACAGTGTGCTTTCTATAAGCTGGAAACTATGCTAAATATTTTGTATGTATCATGTCTTTTTAACTTCAAAGTATAAATCCACTTTATAGGGAGACTGAGATACAGAGTACCCAAGTGACTTTTTTGAGGTCACAAAGCCATAAAATGCAAAGCTAGAATTTAACCCTAGCTCATTTAACTTCGAATGCTATACCACATATAAAATAGTCTATTGTTTTATAAGGAAGGATTTTATTTACAAATACTGAATCTCTTTATGTAGTAAAATTCCACTTTAAATGTCTATTAATTTTTTTCCTAAATTAAAAGCAAGCAAAGGATGAATATATTCAAATTAAATGATGAGTTCATATAGCACTTCATTTAGGCAATGATTTAAAATAAAAGTCGATAATATAAATAAAATTTCACAACACAGAACAGAAAAAAAAGTGGATATTCATAGACAATATAATTGCATCCTCAAATGTTTCCAGAGAACATTCAGAGTAATAAACTTTCATGGTTTTATTTCATAAGTTTAAACCTTAAAATTTTTGAACTATATGTGGTATAGGAACAATTCCTATGCTCATTGGCATGTGATCACACCGAGACCAGGACAGTAGAGTGCTCACCTCATTTGTAAAATACACAAAAATGTACAATATAAGCAGACTGCCTTCCACCATTCCATGGCATTGATGAACAGGAGATAAACTCTCCTTGTTAATTAAAAGAATCCTTTAGGACTCCAATGTCTTTTTCTTAGATGATAAAGAAATGTACCCTCTTTGGCAGCCCAGTCTCTTTGATTTTCATAGGCCAGGCCCAAATCACCTCCTCCCTTTCTGTCCCCAATTCCACTGTCCTCTCCCCAGAGCCTTGGGAATTCATTCCTTAAGCTGCATGGGTGAAGCTTTGGAAAGCAAAATGGGTAGAAGAGAGTTTCCAACATGGTACATTAATATTTTCAAGTTCAACCAGGCTCATGTTTATAAATCCAGCCTGGCATCTGGCATTTGTTACGAGGGTAACACAGCTTTAAAAATGCCTGCCAGCCCCCTGGCAAGCCAAGTCATCCCCACTTAATGAGAAGTATAGCTGCTAGCTTCTCTAAAAGCTAACCAGATGCCACATGTTGCTGTACATCTACCACAAGAATATTAACAGTGTTGACAGTTCTGTGCTTTGCACTTAGAGCCAGATGACAAAATAATGTTGTGATACCATCAAGCTGAATGATGATCCCTAAGCCAGAACATCTGTTTATGTGGGTCCCCTGACCTTTTGAGTAACAATTTTCTGAGTAACTATTTTTGTTAGTTCTGTGTGTATATCCAGTATCTGAATTTTTATGAAATACGTAGTATCCTATTGCAATATGCTATGAAAAGCTGAAATTCAGGGCACACATTTTTACTCTAAAACAAATTTATACTTGCTTAAATATTAAAGGCATGGAATGGAATGTATGTGAATGAAATCTGTGCATATTTTCTCCTTGACACTACTTCTTTCCATGCTTTCTGTTGTTAGGTACAGAAAAACATATTTGGAAAACCAGCCTAGGTTGGCAGAGAAGGTCTATACATGCATGCTAATTTTTCCAATAATGGGATCTCAATGCACTGGGTTCCTGCATATTTTATATGAGCTCAGATTTGATCAAGATATTTGTAAATCTGGGAAATATCTTCATATGTCTAAAAATCCCCCAATACAGGAATCTGTGACAATTGGAGCTTTCCCTAAGAAGCAAGATACATCTTGCTGTTCTTTCCATGTCTCTTCTTTCCTATTTTGCCCTATGCGTATATGCATATCTTCCAACTGGCTGTTCTTGAGTTGTTATCTTTTTTTTTTTTTTTCGCATCAGGGGTTTAACCTAGATGAGCCACATGCTCTAGTCTTTGTACTTTTTATTTTGAGATAATGCCTCACCAAATTGCTGAGGACCTTGTTAAGTTGCCTTGAATTTTATCCTTTTATGAGAAACTAGTATTCTAGCAAATAAATTGTTTCCCTTAGTTCTGTGGTACATTTTAAAAAATTATCAAAATTGATGAGGGGGATCAACAGCACCTCCATTTTATAGCCCAAAGCACAGATGATAACCTGGATTTGAAATTGGTTCCTAAGTAAGTGTGATCTTGTGGGACTGAGCCCTTAACTGACAGGATCTGACACTAACTCCAGGTTGTGTCAGAATTGAGGTAGATGTTAGGACCCCTAGTTGGTGTCTGCAGAGATGTGGAAAATCACTTGGTCTTTGTGAAGAGGCACACACCTGGTACCAAAGGTAAAGTACCTAGAGTAGTACAGAGTCAAGAGGAAATGAATTTACATTTCAACTGGGATGTCTTAATTTTGTGAATTTTGTAAATATCCTTAGGCAAATTGTGTAAGAGTCAAGAAATTTAAGATTAAGCAAATTTACATTCTTAAGAACTCATATAAAACAAAATCTTTTGAAATGAATATATCTTCTTCCAGTTCCAGTATCTACTAAAAAAAATTAATCTTATTTTATTTTATTCTAAGTACAGTAGACTGATTAGACCATAGTCTAATAGAGATATGGCATAAATGAGTCAGGTTTTCATGTGAAAATTCATGTAAATTTTTCCGTTGCCCATGTTAAAATTTCATGGGCCCTTGTTTGAACTCCACTAGGAAGACTTTGATGCCTGAGGCCTATTGGATAAATTTTTGCTCTTTTTCACAGTAAGACTTGAATTCTCCTCATTTGTTGCTCCCATCCTCATTCTTCAGCAGAAATAGCAATTCTTCCAGGAAGATTGCCTAGCCTGATAGTCCTGGTGCTCAGAACTAACTGGTAAGTAGGATCCATCTTTCTTCTTCCTCACTAGGGCATGAGTTGTCTTCTATGATAAGTACCTAGATTTAGTTTGCCATTCTATGAATTACCAATGTTTCTTTGTGTCACGTGCATAAATGTTGACCTCTCCTTCTGAAAATAATGTAAACAGACAACATCATATATTGCTTTTGCTTCCTCATCAAGAGAGACCTGAGGGAATATTAGGGATCTCGACTTTAAATAAATCATAAATTAAATTTCCCCTTACTGTTCACAGACTATATGTGGTTCCTTTAAGCATAGATGGGTTTCTCTTTCCTCAAAGAATGAGGGAGAGAGGAAAGAAAGAAGGAAGAAGAAAGGTAAGAAGGTGATTAGAGGGGAAGGAGGAAGGGAGTAAAGAAAAGATTGCATACCAAGCCACTAGGTTTATTTATTACATATTTGAGCATCTCAACAAATCTCATTACAGTATTTTCCCTAACATGTAGAGGATGCAGTCCAAAAACTCCAGTGGATGCCTGGGACCTTAGGAATCTTCTTGGAACCCTGAATATATCATTTTTTCTTATACAAATATAATTATAATAAAATTTATCTTACAAACTGAACACAGTAGGAAATTAACAACAATAACTATTAATGGAATAATTACAACAATATGATGTAGTAAAAGTTATCTGAATGTGTTCTCTTTCACGTGTCTATCAAAATATCATACTTAAACTCATTCTTCTTCCTATGATGATTTGAGATAATACAATGCCTACCTAAAGAGAGAAAGGGAGGCAAATAACATAGTCATTGTAATATATTATTAGGCTGTTATTCAAGTGTTACTTGGAAAGAATCAACAAAATACTATGACAGTTGATCTGATAACAGAGATTGCTATTAAGTTACTAATGGGTGGGTAGCATATGCAGTATGAATACATTATACAATGACTATTCTTGGCAGGACTAACAGGATGGTTCAGGATTTCATCATGCTATTAGAGAGGTACACTATTTAAAACTTATAAATTATTAAGTTTATTTAGCATTTATTATTTTTAGACTACATATGATGTTGGGTAACTGAAACTGCAGAGAAGTGAAACTGCAGAATGCAAAATTCATTTAAGGGGATTGATTATTCATGATTTAGAAGTGAGATAACTGAGTTTCCCAGAGGTCAAGGAACCAGCTGAGCCAGAATTTGATATCAAAGGCCACACCCTTTATCAAGTAGGTCCTAATCTTTCCTGAAACTCATAAAACAAGCAATTATCTTAATATTGCTTTGTGTCTCATATTGGTGGGGAGTTCATTAGAAAATATAATAATTTGGGTATATTAAAAATACATTAGAAACCTCTCCCTTTTAGATCTCTGCATGTGTTCCTCTCCAGATCTTCTTCAATCTTTAGTCCTTGTGCTTTCTTTGCTTAATATTACCTTGTCTCAGGAACAATTTCTATAATTTTTTTTCTGTTGCCAGTGTCAATATTTCACGAGCCCATATGTTTGAACTCCATCAGGAATACTTTGCTGCCTGAGGTCTGCAGAGCAAATTTTCATTCCTTTTCACTGTAACACTTAAATTTCCCTCATTGCTTGTCCACATCCCTCTCTCTACGCCATTTTCCACTGGCTGAGATTAACAAAGGAAACCATAAGAAAGCAACATTTTTATGTATTCCCCAGAATCATTTACAAAATTATTAATCCATGACATCTTTGAATATTGACTATATTCTTTCCTTCACACCCAGAAGTGGCTTTTAGTAGTAGTAACTTGTTTGGATTCTAACCATAAAGGCCAAACTTCACATGTTCAACAAATATCCAGTTAGTCCTATTATATGCTAGGCAGAGTTCTAAGTGCTGTAGATTGAACAGCAAAGGAAGTTGAGAGTCTCTCTTCTAGCTAACAAAATAAACAAAAAGAAAACCTCTTAAATATTGTGCTAAATCCTAACAATGCATCCCTCATATTTTATCTAACATCACTGCTCTATTCAGGAGTCTAGGGAATTAGTATGTTTATGCCTGCAACCAAAAATTGCCTGTTACCCTTAATTCCTCTTACAGCTGCAAATGGACAACTGGCAGCAATCTTGGAAATACATATTTAACCACTGTAAAATGATAGATCTTTCCCTTGCTTTGTAAATGGGATAACTTGGTGTAAGGGCTACAATATACACTACCTAGAGTGGAGAATATTCAGAGAGTTTCAGAAATATATTAAAACTGTCCATTCCCAACAGTTGTTCTTGTTGGGTTCTTTCTTTCAGCTTTATTTAGATGTATTTCACAAGTAAAAAATTGTACATATTTAAAGTGTACAGCATAATGTTTTGATAATATTCCACAGGCCTTTTTTATAGGACATTGTGAAATGATTACCAGAATGTTAAGTTGATTGACATATCTATATCTCCTAAGTATTCTACATTACACCCTCAGGTCTTGTTCATCTTACAGATGAAAGTTGTACCAGCTGTTTAACTATCTCCATTGTCCCAACACCGGATAACCCCGCTTTTACTCTGTTTATATGAGTTAAATTTTTTTTAGATTTCATATAAGTGACATAATACAATATTTGTTCTTCTATATATTGCTTATTTTGTATTCCATAATGACTTCCAGGTCTATCCAGATTGTTCATATAGCACCATTTAGATCTTTCTAAAGGTTAAGTAATGTTCTCTCTTTCTCTCTCCCTCCTTCTCTGATTATATATGCATGTATGTTTGTGTGTGTGTGTGTGTGTGTAATTTTATGGTAGAAAAATATTCCATTTTGTATTTATACACCACATTTTTATCCAGTCATGTGTCATTGACCCTGGCTGATTGTATGACCTAGAATTCTCACCAGAAAAATAATTTTCAAAAATGTAACCAGATGAAAATTTTAATAAAGTACATTATGCCTCCCAAAAGCTGAAATAAAAAATATTAAAGATAATTCTTTGAGAACAATAAAACTGATAACAGAGGTAAGAGTGGATCAATAGAAAGAAATTAAAACACTATTCAAAATTAATCTACATAAAGAAATACATTTTTCTGATAGTCTTTAAAAAATAATTGTTGTGAAGAAATCATAACCATAGAGCTTGTGGCATATACATAATTACAATATATGACAATAATTTTATAAAGGACAGGGGGATAAAGTACATTTTTGTAAGGTTCTTGCACTTTAAATGAAAGAATTGACTGCAATACTAATATTCTAAAGCCCAGACTATGTCTGTGAACAAAACCCAAATTGTATGGTTATGCATCAATACTGGAGGTTAAACTGGATCATAAAAAAATATTCCATCTAATTACATGAGAGGAAATCAAAGAAGAAAAGAAGAAATGTATCAAATACCTAACAAAGAGCAATAGGGTTGATTTAAACCTAATCTTGTCAGCAATTATGTTGAATGTAAATGATTAAATCACATGGTTAAACTGATTATTCATTTGTCACATAATATTTTTTAGAAAAATGCTAAGTTATCTGTGCTATCTAGAAGAAATCTGCATCAAATATAAAGACATGAATAGGTTAAAATTAGAAGTATGCAAAAGATACTCTGACTCTGAGAGTAATTCATCCATACTTAGGGCTGACACTAACACCACAGGCCAGGGGCCCATAGTCTCAGAGATCAAGGCTACCTACCCATTGGTTTCAGAAAATGGAGCCATCTCTTTAAGTTTCATGGAGATGTGGCCAGCTCTTTAATCAGTCATGCTGCCCCGTCCCAGAGCCTTAGGGGAAGGGCACTTCTGTTCCTTGTCAAGAATTCAAGACTACTGTGCAAGGCCAAGAAGATGAGCCATTGTCCTAAGGAACCCAGAAGACGTGGCCACTGTCTCAATAAGTCCAGATGAAAAAACATCCAACAAAGGAGGATTATTCATGAACCCTAATATCTAACAGAATTTTGCTAGGTTTTGGATTCGCTTGGGTTCTATTATCCCTTTCTTCTTTTGGAATGAAAATATTTTATACCTGTCCCACCATTGCAGTTTAGACACTTCTTTTTTTAATATTTATTTTTTAGTTGTAGTTGGACACAATACCTTTACTTATTTGTTTTTATGTGGTACTGAGGATTGAACCCAGGGTCTCACATGTGCTAGGAAAGTGCTCTACCATTGAGCTACAACCCCAGCCCAGTTTAGACACTTCTAACTTTAGTTTCATAGATTCAGAGCTAGAGAGGAGTTTTGTTTCAGGATGTAGTGTACCTCACATCTCTCCATATCTGATTGAGATTTTGATGTGTCTTTGGAATTGATGCTGGAATGGATTAAGGCTCATGGGGTCATTAGGAAGAAAAATGTTATATGAGAAGGACATGAATTTTGAGAGGCAAAATGTGGATTGTCATGGAATTCATTGTGACACACATATGACATCATCATACTTAATGATTACATGCTTCCAAGACATATTACAAATTGATCATAATGGAGGCAAGTATATAATATTGGTGCCTTAGTTCATTAGGGCTACTATAATAACATAATTTATTTTATATACAACACAAAATTATTGCACACAGTTCTAGAAGCTAGGTGTCAAAGATGAAGGCACCAGAATATTCAGTGTCTAGTGTAAGACCAGTCCAAAGGGGAAAACAAGATTCCTCAGGCCTTTTTTACAAGGACACTAATTCTATCAGTGAAAACTCTCTTCATGACATAGTCTTTCCCAAAGTCCCACTTCTTAATATCTTCATCTTGGGATTTTTATGGTAGAAATATGAGGTGTTTTCCCAAGGTCCATTAGTGAGACAATGCAAGAAATTTCAGAGGTGATGTTATTGTATCATTAGAGGTAAAACCTAACGGAGTGGATTATTCAACTGATATGGATTAACTGGGAGGTAACTACAGGCAGGTAGGGTGTGACTGGAGGAAATAGATTGTTGGAGGTATGCCTTTGGGGTTTATATTTTGTCGCTTGGGAGAGGAGCTCTGTTTCCTGGCTTTTATGTCCTGAATTGCTTCTCTTTACCATGCCCTTCCAACACGATGGTCTCGCTCACCTTGGACCTGGAGCTATAGAGTTGGCTGACCATGGAATGATCCTCTGAAACCATGAGCCAAAGTAATGTTTTCTTCCTTTAGTTGTTCTTCTCAGGCCTTTTGTTCAAAGTGAAACAAAAGCATACTAAAACATAGATTAAGATTTCAACATGAGTTTTTAGGGAAAATAAACATTTGGATCACAGCAACTGACATAGTGAAAATCACATATAGATTAGTAAAGGATTCTAGAAATAGGCTAAGACATATATGAAGAATTGATTTTCAACAAATAGACCAAGATAATTCTGTGGGAAAAGCTTATCCTTTTCAACAAATATTGCTTAAATATTTGGACAGCAGCTCATACAATACAATCACCCTAACATTTGCATGCAGAAAACTTAACTCAGAATTGAGTACAGATCCAACTAAATGAACTGAAATGATGTAATTCCTAAAAAAAAAAAAAGTTGAAGAATGCCATTGATACTCTGGTTTGATGATAATTTCTTAGGACATAGGAAATACCAATCATGTAATTTAAAAATAATATATTAAACTTCATTTAAATAGAAAAACAAAACCTTTTTTTAACCTTTGAAAGCTATGATAATAAAATGAAAAGAAAAGACACAGATTAGGGGAAGATTTTTTTTTCAAAATATACATTTCATAAATACTTGTTTATATAGGACATTTACAATACGATTCTAAGAAGACAAACAACTCAATAAAAGATGGACAAATGACAATATTTTATAAAGATCACAAATGGCAATAGACACATGAAAAGATGTTTAACATCATCAGTCATAGTCACAATGAGATAACACCATATACCACTAGAATGACCACCATTAAAATGAGTGACAATATCAAGTGCTAGCTTTGATGTGAGACTCAACTGTGGGTCTCATAGGTCCTTCATTCTTCTGAGTCTTTAGTTTTCCAAATCCAGAGTACCTGACATGTTTTAGAACTCTTAAGTTTCTTAGATAGGCTTTGGGGAAATAGATATGTTGCCACATCTTTAAGATCTCACATTTCCCACTTCAAAAGTCATAGTAGAGTATTGTGTTTTATAAAACACCAAGTTAAATAGGGAACCTATGACCTTTGAAGTTGGAAATAGGAGTTCTTAAAGATGTGGCAACAAATCTATTTCCCCAAAGCCTATCCAAGAAATGCAAGAGTTTTAAAACATGTCAGGTACCCTGTATTTGGGAAACTAAAGGCACAGAAGAATGAAGGACCTATAAGACACAGAGTTGAGGGTAGGGGAAGATTTACAGGAATGAGAGGAAAACATTTTATTGTATGATAAGATTACTGACTCTCTTTTAAGAATATAGGAAACTCAGGGCCCTGGGCAGGTGGTGTTTAAGTGGTAGACTGCTTGTCTAATATACAAGAGGTCCTGGGTTTATTACCCAGAACTGTACCAAAAAAATGATGAAACTCTAAGTTAGAGACATAAAGTATCTTGCATGAAGCCGTGCAGTTAGTAAGTGATGGAATAAAGACTTTAAATGAAGTGGATTGTGTGACATGGCCACATCACTGTTTATAGCAGCTCAATTCACAATAGCTAAGCTATGGAACCAATATAGGTCCTTTGAACAAATGAATGGATAAAGAAGAGGTGGTACATTTACACCATTGAATATTACTCAGCCATAAAAAGGTGACTTTATGACATGTGAGAGTAAGTGGATGGATCTGTAGACTAGCATGCTAAGTGAAATAAGCCAATCCCCCCAAACCAAAGGCCAAATGTTCTCTCTGATAGGTGGATATAAGAATATAAGTTCAGTGGATTAGACAAAAGGGAATGGAGGGAGGGGTTACAGGAATAGGAAAGACTGAAGTGAATCTGACACAACTTTCCTATGTACATACATGAATACACCATAGTGAATTTCCACATCATGTACAACCACAAGACTTGGATCCTAATTAGAATAAAATATACACTCCATGTTTATATAATATATCAAAATATACTCTATTGGCATATATATCTAAAAAGAACAAAACGATTTTTTTTTTACAAAGTGGTTTGTCCACGAGTCCATACACCTTGATCTACTTTTAACAGCCATCTTCTGCATGAGGTGATCAATTGCAAAGATGACAATTAATACCAGATCACATTTATTTCACACTATTAAGGTGTTTTTTTTAACCACCTACCTCAAAAGAATCTTAGAAAGTCTAAGATGAATTCTGTTCTGTATCTAAGAATATATCTAAAAAGTCAATAACAGAACAGATAGTTCATCAAGCTAACCAAGACTTTCCCTCAATTTCAACAGAGCAGTCTGTTTACAAGGAGATATAACCATCTGAGAAAAAAAATTGTTCCTTCAAAATATAGTGTAACCTAAGAAAGACCACAAAGCACTGGCTTCACCAGGAGGATTCTTGGGTCCACTCCTCTTTGCCTCCTCTGCTCAGGAAGTACTATCATGACAAGCCAATAGCTCCTTTTCTTTTTCTGTGCTATACAAAGATACAAAATGATCCCAGGAAGTTTCCATACTATGTGGGAAAGAGCCAAAACCATAAGATTTTGTTGTGGCCAAGAACTTATCTACATTCAGTAACCATCTGGGCTTAAAGCATGGAGTCAGGCAGGTTTCCAACTATTGCCGAACTATAAATCACAAAAACTTCCTTTTCCCTCATTGAAGAACAGAAATTCATTGCTGTATCTTGACTGTAGAAGATATAAATCCTAAGCAGGACTTAGAAGCATATCAACAATATTTATCTGTCATATCCCCAGGAAGCATTTAGGCTGGTTATCCTTGTATCTCCTTTTTAAATGTTCTCATCTTCCATGATGGGTCTTTAAATAACTAATGTTTCTTATTGACCCATGGAACCCCTGAGCCTCCTTCTTCATTACTTGGATAAATATTTTAACTGTAATAAAGAGTTACATAAAATCATCTCCCTGAAAAATGAATTATTTTATCAAGAAACTATGGGAAATGTATTTGAAAAGGAACTACAGTAAAAGTAGAAATCTGCAACATATTTTTTTTAAAAAAACCTAAAAACTTATTTAAAAATATGGAATTTTCATACATAGTCAAAATTAAAGGAAAAATTTTCCAAATTTATTACATGCATATATAATGTAAAAAGGTCAGAGTATTTGATATTTGAATAAATATAAAACTAAATTTTAAAAACATGATATAGCTCTATTATTTTTCACTCTATTAAATTAACAGTTTTCTTTTCTTGCTTATTTATTTGTTTTAGTGTATTAGTGTAGAAGATAAGATTGTGAACAAGTATATTTATACACTGCTTGAGAATAAGTATTGTCAAAATTCTGACTAGGAGCCACACAAGTGGTTTTGAAGTAGCATATGCTGATAATCCAGCTATTTGGAAGATTGATGCAGGAGAATCTTTATTTATTTATTTATTTATTTATTTTTTAAATGCATTTATTTGCTCAACAAAGATTGTTCTAGGAATGGGAGATAAAATCATGATCGTATGCCCAATGATCTTACAAACCAGTAAATAGATGTGTTCTTATTTTATGCATTCTTTATGGTACATAATATATATCATCAAGTAAAATTCTATGGATTGATTATGCATATATGTAGAATGGAACAATAATTCTGTGTAATTGCATAACTTCTAAATGTTTCCCAGTTTCAACCTATACATTTTTTAAAATTTTTTATTGTTGGTTGTTCAAAACATTACATAGTTCTTGATATATCATATTTCACACTTTGATTCAAGTGGGTTATGAACTCCCATTTTTACCCCGTATACAGATTGCAGAATCACATCAGATACACATCCATTGATTTACATGTTGCCATACTAGTGTCTGTTGTATTCTGCTGCCTTTCCTATCCTCTACTATCCCCCCTCCCCTCCCCTCCCCTCCCCTCTTCTCTCTCTACCCC